>NW_009221844.1:30659-61452 GCF_000690835.1 Fulmarus glacialis
AGTGATTTTCTAATCTCTCTAATCACACATAGAGAGAGAAAAGCTAAGAACCTGAAAATAGTCTTGTTCCAAAATCACAATATATGTATATATATATGAAATTAAAATATAAATACAAAAAATGCAATGTCATATAAAGTTAAAATGATAATGTAACATTTCTAACATAAAATATGTATTTAAAAGTTAATAAAATAATTGTGCATATGTAAAGGTGCACAAACTTGCTAATCCTTCCTGCAGAGGCACTGCATACATATATTGGCATATCACAACACCGCAATGTCATGTTAGAGAAAAAAAAAAAATCACCTAATCAGGAAAAAAAAGGAATTAAAGAAAGATGAGAAAATCTAGAGACATTGTCTAAGATGATGAAATACAAAGCAAAAATGTTTTTGAATACTAAAGCAGTATTGCATACTAGCAATAAATTTTCCTCCCATTTCATACACAAATTTTGTCTTTCTGGTGTCACTTTAAAAAAAAGAAATAAGCAAGTCTAGCTGCTTTCTACTTTTGATATCCTTTCATAGGACACGAGTCATTTACCAGGAGCAGAATATTGGTTTAATGAATCACAAGTAGCCTCAGCAATACGTAACTTTTAAAATTATTTCTGAACTAGAATAGATAAAGAACAGAACGTCACACACACTGATTTTGTGTTTTCAAAATGTATCTTAAATCAAGCCTGGAAATGAGATGAGAAGACTATTGAATGATACACTGATTAGGATGATATCACACACACAGACCACGGAAAAAGCACATGTAACTGTGCTGACTTCATTTTCTCTTGGCACACAATAATAACTGTCAACCGGCAGAACACAATCTGATAACAATACTATAGGGGGAAACAATAGCTGAGCATACTGGAAGCGAATGCAAAACAGCAGCCTTTGAAGGGAAAATGTAGGTTTAGGCAATGAGAAAAGAAATTTGTGTTTCAAATGACAGAAATATTTTTCTAGAAGTGGGTTTAAGAGGCTTTCCATTTGAAACTTATGAATATATTTGTTTAGTTTAGCAAAGGTGGGCTGAGAATTTTGCTGTATGCACTAAGTTTAATTTTTGTGGTTTAGGGAAGAAATCTTCTTGTTAATAATGGAATACTATAGGAAAAGAAGATTGAGTTCTCTATTGGGAAAATGTGTGGTGCTTTCTGGTTTTTTTAGAAAAATGAATGACATTATTGCAGAGCTATGCATCTTCTGTGTTTGGATAACTTCATGGTTATTCACATGACACAAACCTTTGCAAACAGAAAACGTTGAAAACACTGAGCCTTACCTGACTGGAAAAAAAGAGCTTGTGTTTTTCCTGATGTTCAGACAGAAATTCCACTTTTTGGTTCTCTCTGAGACTTTGGAAGGACCAGAAGAGAGAGTAATTGAACTCATTTTCACAAACTCTGCATGCTATTTAGGGAAACTCTGCAGAGGAGCTCTGCATTAAAATGCAAGCGATGCAGTCACTGGTGAAGGCAAGGGCAGTGGCAGACAGATGCCGATGTGTTTGCATGGATCTGAGCATTCAAAGCAAGCACACGTCCCCGAGACTGTGCAGGGCACTCTTATTATTGCAGCACTGCACGTGTCCCCCCAGCCAACACTTTTGTGTCAGATTTCTACAGAGCGCCAGAACTGAGCCCTACTTTTCTTCAGCAGTGAAAGAATAGACCAGTTGGGACCCAAACCCAGTCTGTGCTTTTTCGGTTATGGCTTTCAGTGCTTATTATGGTAGAAGCACTGTGGAATCTGTCATTTCAGTATTCATCCTCAAAATATTTAAACTGAAATTTAAGCTTCCCATGTTGCAGATACAGCTGTCTTTATGGGTATTAAAACCTGCCTGCCTCCACACATCACAGTGTGCTAACAATCTGACTTAACGGCTCATCAGTCTGGAAAATAAAAGATATTATTATTGATGAGCATGTTTATCTATACACGCCTCATTCCTTTGACCTTTAGGGGGAAGTCTAAAACAGACAGCATCAATCTGATGTCATGCCAGCTTGCTGACCACAACCAGGCAAAGTTGTGAAACTTTCATTTAAAACTAAATACATGAGAAAGATCGCCATTGATTAAGGAGGATCTCTGCTCTTTCCAGCCATTTGCAGTTTCAATGTAGAGAGAACAGCCTCGCTCACCCACAGCGGGAAGTGCCGTCACGTTGTCTGCTGGAGGAAAGATTTAATGTTCTCCCTGCTAGACCCAGGAATATATGTTGTGTTTAAGTTAGGTAGTCATTGCAGATCATGCAGAGTGAACTGACTTAACTGGCTTTAGGGGAGCTGCAGATGTTCAGGTCCCAGCCTCTCCCAGCACAATAATCACTCAGAGGATGCAGAGCATAAAAGGCCCTCAATGTACACACAAAATGCCAGAGGTAACTGTGACTATTGCTAATGAATGGTAGAAGGACAATTTCCTCTGCTCTATGTGTATGTGTGTGTGTGTAAGTGTGTGTGTGTGTGTGTGTTTTCAGTCCTCCTTAAAACAAATCACAGCAATAACTTCCAACCCAATAACCTTCATAAAAACTCCATGGTGACTAATTATAAGAGAACTAGGAGCATCTACTATTAGCAGAAATAGGATTGTTATTCAATAACCTTGGGAGGTTGCACATCCAATGATGATCTGAATCCGTAGTTATTACATGGGGGGTCTAGTGAAGGTTGTTTCAGATTGCTGCTGGCGTCTTGCTGCTGAGCTCTGTATATTCAATGCCACAATGTCAGCAGCTTGAAATTCCCTGTCTGGATTTTATGCAGTTAATAATCTTCAATATAGTACTGTTTGGAAAGAAAGAGAATGAGAATGAGGTGTTTTCAAAGTAAGGGCGTTCTCTGCTGCTCTCTGTCTAGGTGCAGCTCTGACAGTGTATTCTCATGCGCTGCTCACCTGCAGCAATGAGCCATGTACCGAAAAAACAATTTGCTTAAGCTGCTGTGATGTGTACTGATGTTGATTAACAGAATGCAGACATTTGAAATTACCTTTGTATTGTATACATGGCTTTGTTTGAATAAAAGGTAGCAACAAGTAAAGAGGAACTGGTATACCTGCCAGAGATTTCAACACACCCAGATCTTCGCCTCCTCCCACTCCGTGAAAGCAGGAACACCAGTGGGTTTCAGCGTTACTGAAGCAGGGAGGATATGTTTCTTTTTTACACTGCATGGATGTTGATGAGGGAAGAACAAACCAGCAAACAAGAAAGCAGACTAGTCTGAGAAAGCAGACTAGTCTTTACAGACAGCAGTCTTCAGGGCACTGGTTTAATTCCATTCCAGAAGGTGACAAACAAAGCCACAAAATTAATTTCCAGTCCTAACATCTGTATTTTTGAATAAGAGACTTACAACTGCCAGATGATTCTTGGACAAATAACTTTGAAAGGCTGTTTTCACTGGAAAGAGAAGCCAGCCCTGTCCTTCCCTCCAAGAAGTTCTGCTCTACAAGCCATGAGTTGTTTCACCAGTAGTTTCTTTAAAATTTGGTTGTTGGAAGAAGACCGGATAGATTTAGGGAGTGTTATTCGTAGCAAGTGTACCAGTTACAACATATGTCAACCTCATTAGGAATCAGTACTTAAGTTGTTAGAAAAGCAAGATGAGGGCCAAACACAAGTTTTTCATTTTCTCAGGGAGCAGAGACCCTTTTTCACATAATAGCAATGTGTTTACCACAGTTTGGGCATAGCACTCTTCTGACCAGCCTGACAGGTGTGAAAATGCAGAACTGCCTTGTCCCGTCCATCCAGAAAGGCTTCAGTATGATTTCAGGAGATTTCTTCAGCCCAGTGCATATTCTCTGGCAGTTTTTCAAAATCCGCTCCTAAATTGCTCTGTAGACAGGCAGCCTTGTTTCAAAGAAAACTGATCTTCTCAGCTTGCAAGCAGAGGTTAGGACCTGCTTAAGGATTTGCTTCTTTCACAAACTATTTTCCTTATCATCTCCTCTGTCTTTAGACAGAATCAGCAATTCAGAACAATTCTTCAGAGATCTTCACACCCAGGCTTGCACCCTTTCTTTCCTTCTTGTTTGTTTTTAAATTGAACAGTCATACCACCATCGTGCATATCGAAACAAAAGCTGGATTTTTATAAAATTTTAAGCCTGTTTTAAAATTGCCAAGCTTTTTAATTTTCCTGCTATAAAATTATCTTTCATTACTCCTTCCTAAATAGACAAAAAACTCTTATCTGTAACTGAAGTTGAAAAACTGCTGAATTTTCACATCAGTCCATTCTCACTCAAATCTAACACAGATAATTAATATCATACCATGATGTCAGAAGTAAAGATAGCGTAATGTCTCCCATTATGTCCCATTACAGGATATTGTTTATAACATGACTGAACAAATAAAAATATATATTATTAATTGACTTATCTGAGGAACCAAAGCAGCCTGCTTCTGAAGCCATGTCTACATGGCTTTCAAGCATAACTCTCAGCCCATTCTCAAGTTTAGACTTATTAAGTATCCACTGCTTGGAGGCAAACCCACATCTTGGCATGGGGAACACTTGAGATTCAAAGAATGCTGATACTTGTTCCTCTACTTCTAATACAGACCAAAACAGCCCGTCCTGCACTATGAGCAGATGAAAAACTGGGGATACACAACTGAGATATAAAAATGATGCTTTTACCTGTATTCACTATAGTTATTGGCACAGGTGCAATCTATTTCACAGTATATTGCAGAATGGAAAGCTAATTCCTTTTGCAAAATGGAAATAATGTCCCAGCTCTCAAGTATTTGGATTTTATATGTAACTTACAAGCTGAATCTGAATTAATGAATGTTTCTGTTTGTGAACAAGTACAATACAAGCTTGAATTCAGTGAGAGTAATCTGACTTTGCAAACTGCACTTGCTGCAGAAATTCAAAGCTATTAGTTTAGTTCTGATCAAATTAATCTGTTTTGAAACCAGTGTGTTACTAGCCTGTTTCTTTCCAGCTGTGCCATGGTATTTGGTAATCTTCTGTTTCTATGCATGTGTTGTTCTATAAAATGTTCCAGTCAAGAATTAATTAGTATATTTTAACTTCAATATGACAGCTTTGAAGAATGTATTTAAAATAGTCTGCTTTTACTTTATTTCTTATTTCATTTGTATCTGCAGCAGACTTTTGCAGCTGACTGCAATAAGAACACAATTACAAGATATCTTTGCAATTCTAATTAAACTGTTAATTGGTACCAGTGACTTTTCACACCTGGCATTTAACATTAGTGAATAACAACATAGCAAACAGCAGCAATAAAAACGGCATTATTTTTCCCTTGCAAAACTCTGAAACCAATTCTGTTTTAAATTTTGCAAGCTCATTTGATGTTAGTGTTAAAGCATAATTTGTTCAAGCGTCCAGCACTCTGTGGGAGGAGAACTGTGTTCGTAATTAGATATTGCTGCAGGTAGAAAGTGCATATCATATACTGCCACACAAACAAACTTTAAATAGGATATGCTGAGTAAAGAACAATACTGAATTTGATAGTTTAGCCATGAAGTTAAATGCAACCCCTGTGACCCCTGTATTCAGAAAGCATGAAAATAACAATGTGCAGAAATAATGTGAAAAAGCAGATAAAGAGTGGCAGAGCTAAAATTCAAGAAATGTCTCTTTACCAAACAAGAATAAATACTGTTTGCTAACATCTCTTTCTCCCTGCTAAACTGAAGATTGGTGTAAAAAAATATGGGTGTGCTGAATATGCAAAAAATGCCAGATCTAATCCATCCTTGAATCAACTATAGGGCATATGAGAGCTAATCCTACAGAATAATCTCATTGTATTGTTTGTTTACAGTTGCTGATATCAGTGAAGAGAATTTGTTCTTCCAGGATGTGAAAGGAGATCATTTCTTGCAGAAACTTTTTCCATCTATCATTCTCTTTTTACATCTAAATTGAAAATGCAAATGAATGTCTATTAATAGTGTTTATGATAAAACAGAGAATGCAAAAATACATTTTTGTCTCCATTGTACTTTAAGGAAAAACATTATGGTTTGTTTCAAGACCATAAATACAGATATATAACAAGAAAATGGACAAGTGGCCCAAAAGAGGAAAATAATATGTTTATACCTGTCCTAATCCCAAACCGCACATTATTACATCTGATCATTTATGATCTGATGAACCAACCTCAGCATGGACAAATTTAGACCTAGCTAGTTCCTTCATTTTGAAAATTATCATGTGTGTGTTTATTAAATGTCTTATGTTGTAGCCTCATATAATGCTAAAAATTATGAACTGAGATATTCTACCAAGCCTATCATCTTCAAAGGACTAATTTCTGGAATCCCATCCTGTTGTCCCCTCTAATTTAAATAGTCCTGCTCAAGACCCTGGGGTTGCTCAAGTAACCAAAGGTTACTTGAATAAGAAAAAAATGCAGAGTTTTGAGATTATTTATTAACAACATGAATGTTTACCTCATTCAATACAGATACATGTTTTACTTTTCTTGACTGATTGCAATGCATTTTCATAACTGAAAAAAACAATTTGGTTATATTTTCTAGTCAGATAGTTCTCTGCATAAAGCTCACTGAAAGCTTATATTGCATTTAAAGTTCATTTCCACTCTGAATTTGGCAAGCAGTTTTTAACACAGGAAAATCATATTTAAATTATCCGTGCTAAATGACAAATTTTAATTGCACTTTATACTTTTCTTTCCTCTTTTACATTATAGGTGATTTGGAATATTGAGCAAGCATGTTAAATCCCTGACATGTAGCGAGTCTTCATTTAAAAGTTAAATGGTACTGGATTGGAATATGCCTACTCTTTCCATCAAAGTCTGCTGTCTTATTCTGACAGGGCTCAATCCTGCGTGGTACTTCATAGTTATAAATGTGACTGACTGAGTTTGCAGCACTTTCAAACTATGCTTTTCAAGGGCAGAGCCGTAATGCTTATTTACACATTGATTTCAACTTACTAGCTTGAGTGACTAAGGACTGTTTACACGGGAATGATATTAGCAGCCTGAATTTGTCTCCTTTAATGTATCAAAAATCAAAGATAAAGGAAATATTGAACAGAACTGTTTTTCAGCTCCTGTGTAAATCTCCTTACTAATTCTGTTAACAAATTCCCTGATATTTTAAATTTTGCTTTCCCCCTGCTTTATTTTAGGATAGAGAAAGAACTTTTCAGTTATTTTATTCTCAAACAGTAAAAAGGCGTGAAGGTAAATGAAGAAACTAGATAGAATCTCATAGAGCAAATGAGATATGCAATGGTCTGAAATACTAAAATTTCTTGGGGAGAGAAAAAGAAAGATAAGGAAATGAGGAGGGGTAGCTACCATTTTACTGACATCACAGAAATCTGCTGTATTAAGAATCAAGTGACCTTAAATGCCACAGAGCCATTAGAAGTAATGGAACGTAATCTCAAACCAGTGAGCGATGTGAAGCCAATTCCTTCTCAGGGGCTCAAGCTGTAACATCCACATTAATGTATTAGTATCAGTAGATGAAACATAACGAATACTACATCTCATTTACATAATGGATGAGACTAGGGAAGCAGTTCCAGATGGCTGATGAGCACCTGGAGCCAAAAGAGGAAAAATTTTTTTGACATATCAGCATCCACAAGTCCAAAGTGCTGAGATTAGATCAGGCTGATGAGAATATGGACTTTGAGTGATTTGTTGCCTTTAAATTTGAAGAAAGCTAAAATACCCCTCAAGAACAACAGCATTCCATGCAGCCGTGGGACCTTCTCAGCTGTCTCAGGTAGTTCAATGGAAATTAGAGGTGTAAACTTCAGGAAAAATCTTATTCTCTGACCTGTTCTACTGAACATGTCTTCAAAGAGTCAACTCACATGTTCAAAGTCAAAGTCATATTTATGCATTGTACTGGGTTGGTACCTTAACGCACATAATGCACATTGTGTGGAAATGCTTACTATTGATGAACTCAGTAAAACACTCAAATGTTCAAACAGTTTAAAGACAAATGAGAATGCAGTGTCCTTTTTTACAAGCATAGGCTTGCTTTATAAATGATCTGTCCAAACCTGGCACAGGTATAAAATCAAATGGATCAGCTTTATCAGTGCAGTGAATTATGTGTTACTGGAAGAAGGAGTCTGTTTTGCCACTGAAAGAAGGAACTGATGTCCTTGTTGACTCCTTATTCTTGTAGAAAGCTGTTTTTTGTGAATGAGCTGAAGAAGGACAAGAAATATCTTCCCTGAGTCATGAAAACTGTAGGTGTTTCAAGAATCCCAGTCTGTCCATAGGTAAGATATTTCTGTGTACCTACTAGTACTGAGAAATCTCAGCTGGACTGATTGGCGTGCTTTGCTCACTATGTTAGAATTATATTATGGTTAAACCCACTTTTATTAAACCAATATTATGTCAGAGTTAGACCCATTTCCAGATTCGCAGTCAGGAAAAAGTCCTGTTTTATCCTTTTCCCTCTCCCTGGTTAGACTTGCAATGACATTAGAGAGTTTTTGCCTTTCTCTGCAGCAGGCAGTGCAGTCTACTTCCTAGGATAACAGTGGCAATTTGAGCCAGTGTCTTTGCTGTTTCAGAAGGCTATACCATTAGCAACGTTATTTCTGGGGCACATTATTCTAATTTGTCGCTCTCGTTGTATTAAAGATACTGAGTATAAAAGAGTATTTGAAGAAGTGATTCAGTCATTGTGAAGAGGTGGAGATGAGACAGAGGAGATGCACTTAGGGAGCCTTACAGCTTGCATGTGGTGGCCTACAATTCCTGATGCTAATTCAGTGCCTGGAAGAGCCTAGCTAGACTTCTGTTTCATAGCTTTTTCTATCTTAAGTAAATATCAGAACATAAAATATAAAAGAGACTTGGAGAAAGTTAATTGAAACATTATAGATTTGAGTGTTTGTGAGTGCACGTGTGTGTGTGTGCATGTGCATGTGTGTGTGTGCATGCACACCTTAAATATATATATTTGTAGGAGTAAGGGATAGGAAGGAGTTATGATGTGGACCATTTGGTAGAAGGCCATTCCATATTTGGAGAACAAGCTCAGAAATATTGTCAAAGTTTGTCAATGGTTTTTGGATTTAAAACTTTATCAACACCTGTTCTTTCTCAAACGTTGGTTTGATTTTTGGTATTCCGAAAAAAGTTGCCAGCAAATTCCCACCAAGACATTGCAGGAGGAAATATTTCTGAGTACAGGGAAGCTTCACGTGGAATTTCCAGTCCTCAGAGACCCACTTAGGTGAAATGCTGCTGTGTGGAATTTAGGGCATCTGCTGCCTTGCAGGATTATGCTGTACAGTGAACAAGAAGTAGAGAGGGCTATTGGATTTGGGAGGCTTGGAGAAATAGATTGCCTGTTTTTGAAGTTCTGTTATGTTAGTTGACTTTGTTTCTGCTGTGGTTCTAAGATTTTCAGAATAATAATATCCTTTTTTTAAAAAAAAACATTGACACTAATGAATGTTGGGTTACAGCTTGATAAGAAATCAAAATAAGAGGATACACAGAGTTATTAATCTGGTTCTCAATCAGCCCTAATATGATAACAGAGACTATTGGAGGAAAGTTACCAGCAAGGGGGAAAAATGAAATACAAATCTAAAAGCACTGCATTTAAATTATATCAAAATGTAACTCTATAAAGAGATATTTTGCTACACCATGCAGCAAACGGTTTTTTGATGAAACAACCTTTCTATAGTCTTAAAATTAAAAAATGCTAATGGAATTATTTAAAGGAGATTTTCTTTTTTACTTTTCCCCTCCATTCTCTTCCTTTTAAAAATCAGTAACAAAATTGGTGTTAACTTGATGTATCTTCCCTCGCCTCTGGTCCGTGAGCACAATTATGGGCTATGTATCACTGGAAACAGGATAAAAAGTCATCAAAATGATAACAATGTTGGGAGGTGAAGTGAAATGAGGAAGGTATGATGCAAATGCATCCTTTTGTGCTATGTGAAGCATAAAATGAAAGCATCCTTCATTGCAGGAAAGTGGCTATGAAACACATTTGAGAATAGCAGCTAGATTTATGTTGACTTAATATTAAGTTAATATTGATTGAGATGAAATAGACGAAACATGAATAGAAACACTAATTCATATTATTATGTACTTTTGGCAGCTATTTTTTTGTAAGCTTAATGAAAGATATAGTCAAACTAATTCATCCCTCGAGGTTTGCCTTATTTAGAGATCTCATACTGTCTGCTTTGTCTATCTTTTCTTAATTTGTTCAAACAAACACTTTTTCGATCCTTAAATTAAGATGGCTTTTTGCTTCTCCCTCAAGACTGTTGCACATCATTAGTGAGGTGGTGGAACAAGTACAATTGCAAGCATCTGCTACTATGGTACAGTGATGCCGTAAGCTGATCTGCCGTCATTGTGATTGTCAGGACTTCAAGTTTGTGTAAAGGTCACATTGTTTGATTGTGGATAAATGACCCTGGGATTTCATGCCATCATTAAGGGCCTATAAACCCATTTTGATTATTCAGTAAATTTGTTATGTGAAGAGAGAAACTATATGAAGTCAAGTAAGTGTCCAGAACGGTTTTCTTTGTGAGCTTTTTTATTACTTATGAAATATTCTTGATCATTTATATCACATGGTATTTCCAGTGCTGATACCTTGACCTTTGCAGATGGGAGAAAATAGTACTGTAATAGTATGATATAATGAATTATTAAATTGTACTGCTGCTAGGCATGGCTATTTATGTTCCTACAGAATATGAATACTGCACATGAACAGACACTTTTCCTGAGTTTAAAACTCAGGACTGTTTTTTTTTCTTTTTACTGTCAATATAAGAAAATGACTGATTTAGAATTGTTAGCATCCTGTCTTTTACAGCCTGGCAACTTGGGTGTAATCCTGTAAGAATAGCTTTCCCTAAGATATGGAAATAAGATTTCACCACTAAGCTATCACTAGAGTCAGAGAAGCTATGTACCTACTTCTCTTTAGGGATTAGGTTCTTCATTTTGTTTGGACAGATCTTCAGTTAGTGTAAATTGGAATTGCTTCATTGCCTTCAAAAGGTGATAACAATTTATGCTAGCTCAAAATGTGGTGCTTAATCTCAGGACTGAGAGAGGATGGTGAAAAAAAGGAACACTCCATGTCAACTTAAAAAAAATAGCCTCCGGTCTTAAAACAGGACGATGGAAAATTTAATGCAAGTTATAAATAGGGCCATTAATTTGATATACAGTGCTCTAGCAGCATACTCCATTAAGCATCCATATTTACTTAGCTGCTACTGTGCTACCAACATGACATAGCAAAGTTACTATGCGAAACCCTTCCATCATATTGTATTAGTTGTGTGTTTCAGACTTGGTTAAAATGCACATAGCTGTACAATAAAGTTTCTAGATTTGCCAAGTGTCCACTGGATATCATAATACCTTGTGTTAAAATAGGGATGATATGTTTGATATGTCTGGTTTTGAATCTACTTGGTCTATGTGAGTTTAGAATCTTGACTCAAATATTATGAAATTTATATTCTGCTTTGTGTTGAAAAACATGAAAACCTTGTGTGAAAAACATGGAATTGATAAGAAAACCTTTGCTAAAGAACAAAATTTTTAAAAAAAAGGAGATGAACACGTGAAAAATCAGTCCACAGAGAAGTGAAAAAAAATCAGGTGATAGGGTTAGGTGATTGTGTAATGAAGATAAATTGAGTTTCAGTCTCACAGAACAAGGGCTGAGGGCGTGAGCATCCTTCCCACTGTTGTGATCAAAAAGACAGGCACGGAATATAAGACTAGCAAGAACCTCCAAGGTCAGTGAATCCAATTCCCATAAAAGCAGGCAATTATTTCATAGTGCCTTATACATGTAATTCATAATGTTACATTACACTGCCTACAGATGGCTTGGGAGAGGGGTTTGTTCTCACTATTCATTCCTATTGGGAGATGGTTCAGACCTTTATTTCTTTTGTGACTAGAAACAACTTCTAATTACTATCCTAAATTTATTAATTTCAGTCCCTCCTAAAATTTCCAGGTCCTCAGAGTTACCCTACTTTCCGTTCAGTTCAGTGAACAGTACACAAGACTTTGTGTCAAGGAATATCACTGTAAAATTGCATACTGAGTGCAGAGGCAACCAGATCAGATTCTGCAGTGGTCCCTTCTGGCCTGTTTTCACTTTTCCCATTGGTCAGCTCAATAGCAGTAGTTATACAGAAAGTAGACTTGAAATAGCACAGAGAGCTGTGATAACAATTTTGTAGTTAACTTGCCCAATACCTTCCCTCTCATTTCATTAAGGATTTTATAAACTCTTATTTTCTGTTTCCTGGGGTTTGGGTTTTTTTGGTTGGTTGGTTGGTTGTTTTTTGTTTGGTTTTTTTAAATTATTTTTATTTTTACTTATTTTTATTTTTATTTTTATTTATTTTTCAAGACTCACTATTTCTCTTGGTCAGCTTTCATTCATTAAGTTTCCATGAAAAAAAGGCCATTTTCTAGCTAAAGATACATCTTATGTTCCTAGTGAAGAGTGAGCTGTCTGACAGGCAATATAAAGAAGCTTGCCTTGCTCTTCCTTGAGTCCTTTAACTTTTTTGCAGTTAAGTAAACCAGATGGCTTCAGTCAATAATACACATAAACAATAACATTTACAGAAACATATCTTTAGTACTTAAAGAAATTTGGATATATTAAGAACATCTCCAACAGATCCATAGTTAAGAACACAAGCATTTTCACATTAATCCCTATAATTTACTTATCTTTCTGTAGATGTAACTTTACTTCTTTAATTTATCTGAAGTCTGGAAGAGAGTTGTGGTTTGTTACTTTGTGAAAGTAATTTAAATGCTATTGATGAAAGATTGGCATGTTTTGACTAGCAGTAGCCTTGTTCTCAGTAAGAATCAAAACTCTGGGAATGCTACCTATACCTCAGAAGAACAAATGAATTTGGTCCAAAGGAGAAATTTATTGAGGAGAGATCTTACATTCAATACAACCTTTGTGATACAATTACAATCACATAGTTGCAGATTTTACCCTGAACATTTCTGTACTAAGATCAACTCTGTCTTGCCATTACAGGGTTTTATTCCCATAACCACATGCTGTACTTTATATGCTGATATTTGTTAACAATGAGACCATGCTGTTGCAGATATCTGGAAATATTTGATGGAAAAATGTCAAAGGATCATAGCAGGGCTCTTGCGGTGACTGAGAGAAACTGTAGTTCCTTTGCTGTACCTTTTTCTCCTTTTTGTTTTCATCTTGCAAGTTCTCCCAAATCACTAATCAATTTCCCAGTCCTTACATGTTCCATCCAAGAGAAATAGAAAGGGAGGAAAATAGCATTTCTTATACCAAATGGCCACTGAAACATTTTTCAGTGAACCATCAAAACAGTTTACATGCACTGTTTCAGGAGACCATGATTTATGCAATGTTTCAAAACCTGTCTCCAGAGGTGTTTGCTCTTCACACTCAGTATCCCTTAAGGATATAGTGAAGTCATTGAATTCATTGCCAGACTTCGACCCTAAGAAAGCAAAAAAATGAAACTTTTTCTCTTTTAATTGCCTCTCTAATTTAGATATTCCAAATATTTAAAATCTATTTCATACACAGAAGAAAGAATACAGACATGCAAAAAGAAGCACATAATACCTATATTCTTCCACCTATTCCACTAACAAGAAGTAATGAAAATTAAAGTTCCCAGCTTTAAGAAGTAAAGGAATCATTTTTAGGTGGTACACCAAGCTTTGAGGTTTTCTTGAATGCATGTTGGTAAATCTTACCAGCTGTTTTTCAGAGAATCTCAGTGATCTGGAAATCACTCCAAACAAGGTGCCATTCTTTGAATGCTATCTCACTCTTTGGTGTGTAATTATTGAACTAGAAGAAAGCTTTATTCAATCTGAGCAAAACTTAACTCAGCTTGAAATTAGTTTTTGATCATAATTCCTGCTTGGAGAAATCAATATTAAGCTAGTAAGCATTGTGTCCATTCCACAAGGTTTTTAAATGCTGTATTCCTACTGTATAATAGCCTATTTCATATCAATATAATCTGTGCTACAAAGAGTCAATTAATTCCAGTCTGGATAATGAAGGTATGTTCTGAACACTTCAGAGCTATCAGCCAGACACAGTACGTTTGAATGCAGTTATGCTGTCAAGGCTTTCTGAATGCTCAAGGGTCTAGGAAATAGATGAAAGTTACAGAGCAAACAAATAAAAAAATCAAAGCTAAAAGCGGGGGCTAAAGTGGTAAATCAGCTATGTACCCTTTATCTCTGGAGATTAGTGCTCCAATTCTGCATTAGGACCCACAGTGAAAGTAATTTTAATGGCTTCAATCTGATCCCCCGGGTGCAGTTTATCAACATTACAGATTTCACTATACCATTAAGAATGACATCCATTTTTCTCCTCAAGAAAGGTGTGGAACAGGAGTAACAGAAGACACTTCACAGACCAGGATTGATGTATGTTGGCAGAGCAAAGTGTGAAGACTGTAAGCCTGTAATAGCCAGGGGATTAAGTATGGATTAAGGTGCCCTGAAAGCGGCTATTGAGAACTCTGTATGACCTCTGTCTGCACAGTAGTGCTAATATTCAGACCTTAGCATCATGAACACCATTTTCATCAGTATAGTTATTAACTGTAATAAATTAATATATATCTGAAGATCAGGAGCCTATGGTAGCTTATCTCCTACAAGGCTGGGTGCTACAAATCGTAAAAAGACTGCACTTTTCACTTATCCTGATCTAGAAGTGTAATAAAAATGAGAATAGGTTACATTTTAGAAATATTGCAATAATAATAGTAAACTAATACAGTTGTAGGGTTTATTCAGTATTTGTTGTGGAAGCTGTACAAAGCTGAAGCTCATAAACATGAGGACCAGCTTGATTTATCACAAGTAATAATCCAAACCATTTTTAAGGGTGTATTCTTGATCAGTGTTTTATACACAAAGTGGTTTTGGAGCATATTTTTCCTTTGTCCTGTTTTGGCATTTAGTTCAAGTTTAATCTTCTTGTACCAGCTCTTTCACTCCCATGGGCTGTTTCTATTGCTCTTCAGATATTCATTCATGTAGCTGTCCTTTACAATTACTTTAACTCTCACTGCATCTGGGATCTTCTAAATGATAGCGTTGATCCATTTATGAATGTAACTATAGCAATTCCTGGAGGCTGAATTTTTTAAAGCAACTGCCTACAAGCTAGTCCCTCAGACTGTACTGTGTACCTTCACTGGTACTGTGTTGCCCAAGAGACTCTCTGACATTGCACGCAGCTAGAAGTAATAAAAAAAGTTAAAACCTGACACTGTCAACAAAAGCAACCTTGTAATATTGCCTGTGGTGTATCAGCTCCTCACTGTCTTTTCCGGACCCTTCCATGCTTAAAGAATTTCTTGGGTGCTCCAGAAAAGCTCTCCTGGTCAAAACTGCAGCAATGAAGCACTGAATGTCCCTCTCCCAAGTCCAGCTGTGCCTTACATCAGCTAGAAAATTATTCTTGGTGAAGCACAAAGGGAAACAGGGAGAGCTGTAGCAAGTTCCCACTACTGTTATGTTCCATCTGGAGTTTCTATGCCAGTTAGCTTGCAGAAAACTCTTAAATGTGTAAAAACAGCCTGCAAATACTTGCAGAAGCCTTAATTTTTCACATTTTTTGCAAAGAATAACATATCCTACACAATGGATTCCACAGAAAAACACCAGTTTGTTTTTTCTACCAAAAAGTTTCAGAAGTCTTGAAAGTGTTTTGGTATTTTTACTATTTGGCCATAAACTCAGGGTGAAATACTGACCCTATAGAAAGTAATCAAGTTCTAACATTGGCCTCCATAAGGCCAGCAGTTGGTGCTCTGAAAGCTGAGGTTCTTGTTACCATAACCACTAAGCTGGAGCACTGGCTAAAGATTCATTTGGGAGGAAGTTTATCCCACCTCACCCACAGCTCTGAAGCATCACTAGTTTCAACTTGGTAAAGACTCAAAGAATGAATCTTGTTTGCTTTTGATAGGCAAACAGCATATAAGACAAGAGCAACAGCAATGTAGTGGATTTGTAATGGAGAAGATCAGGGGAAGAGATGGGAGGAAGCATGGAACAGGAAGAAGGGAGAACCATTGATTTACAAGTCCTGCACGTGCTGATATTTGATGAATTTGGCCCTCAATAATAAAAGTTGATCTTTTCCATGTCCTTTGACTTCTACACCCAATGTGCTCTTCCTTTTAGAAAAGAAAATTTATTTGAGGGGAAAAAAAAAAGATTAATTGAGTAAGTTAAAGGAATCAGTTTCTTTTTTATACTCTTAAAACCAAAATATTCTCCACAAAATATTCTCCCTTCTGTACTCTGAAACAAACACCCGATACAGAGAAAAAGCTGTTAAAATGAGACATTTTCCTTGGCAACGAGGTTTTGCACTGAGCATGCTTCTGCTGAAATACCAGCTGTGAAATGTTTTGCATGAATTTAAGAGAAAGCCTTAATCTTCCAGTCTTTGGCATTTTGCTTATGCATTCAGCATATGTTATTCTTTTTCCTATTGTTATTATAGAACATGGTTTAAAAACTAGCTTTGTCTTTGTTCAATGACAATGGTTATGAACAAATTAGAGTTCGAAAATGCATTTTCCTCTCTTATTTGAAATTCAAAGCCACTATGTTTCATACAATAAGAGATTTCAAATGGTGCTTGGAAAAAGTATAGAAAAAATACATACAGTAATAAAAATACCATAGTATGATCTTTAATATATATAATCTGGTTATTCTCAGTAGATTGCTGCAAAGTGTTCATAATGTAATCTTAGGGTAACATGAATTTTACTCTAAGCATAAAAGGCAACAGAAGGTATAGAACGGCAAAAATGTGGATGGTCTTTTTGCTAATCCCAGGCTGATGTATGTGCTCTCATGAAAACCCCAGGAAGCTTATGGACTTGATGTTAAACCAAGGGAAACTTTGCAGGTTTTGACTGGTCATGGCTTCATTCCATCTTGAAACTTAAAGACTTGTGGCAATTTTAGTCCTAAGGCCAAACTCATCCTTAGTGCAGGTCTATGGAGGTCAGAGATCTTTTATCTGGGATTAATTAGATAACTAGGACCTCATGTTATTCCACAGGGAGTTTGGTACCTTTGAATATCAAGTTATTTCTATCATTCCCCCTTTAAGAAGTAAGAATGTAAAGTTTTTTTTCCCACAATCAGTGCAATACCTTACTGAAATAAAAATTTATCAGAATGTCTCATCTGTGGGAGGGCTTTTCTCTAATGATGGCAATCGGATGTAAAGTTGGTTTACTGTCCTGTGCATGGATTCAAGCTGGAACACTGTGCCACCTAACTGTGAGAAAGGCTGTTTCCCAATGTAATTTGAGTGAGATCAGGTTTAGGCAATTACATATAGCTTATAAGGAAATCTATTGTTGTAAGATTTCAAGCAACCTTTGCTGTCTTGTAGAAGCTACTTAGTTACAGATGTACTCCAGTCAGATACAGACATACTCAGTGCTTATGCGCACTCCTGGTCCTAACCTATTATAGTTTGTCCTTGAGATAACACCTAAGCAGAATATCTATGAGTATTGGAGGTCATAAGGATTAGGGTTATATTTTTCAGTTCCAAATCCACAGAGAATTTTTTTAAAGAACATTAAAATTTGTGAAGTAAAATTTGAAAGATCAGAATCCAGAAGAAAAAAAAAAAGTGAAAGTGAAATTAATGTTTTTTTTTTTCTTTTTGTCCTTCATGTTGTTATAAGTTTTCTGCAGAAAAAAAGCCCCAAACCTCAAATGGAACAATACTGAATTAATGAGAGAAAATAGAACTATTTAGGATTTAGAGATTTTTTTTTTTTGTACATTCTGACCAACAGTGTGGCCAGTTACCCAAAACAAGGGAAATTTCTGTTACCACAGTCATCTCTGCTACTGAGGCTACCTGTCTTCACGGCTGCAATGTTTCATCAGAAATAATTTTAGAATAAGAACATTTGATGATGTATCCAGGTTTTTATACCCTCTCCATCTTTGATTCTGTGGGAAAAAAAACCTTCTTTAGTTTACAATTGGTTTAGCATTCTCCAAGCTTGCTGTAGCTACATGGATTGTTGAATCCACTCTCAAGCTTCAAAGTATGTTTTAACATGCCTTGCATCTACAGGTAAGGATGTGTTTGTGACTATGCAGACATGACAATTAAGTAACAGTACTCAAGGTGACATCCACTACC
Source organism: Fulmarus glacialis (assembly GCF_000690835.1). NCBI lineage: Eukaryota > Metazoa > Chordata > Aves > Procellariiformes > Procellariidae > Fulmarus > Fulmarus glacialis. The sequence continues at coordinate 48,963 of NW_009221844.1, forward strand.
GTAGATTTGCATCCAAGTCCTGTGCTTCATTTTTCAGTGTCTGGAGGAGGGGGTGTTATTCTAGTGCTAATTAACTACTTCTCCTTCCCTCCCTATTGCCACAGCAAATTGGTTACAGACCTGCTAGATAGTCTTTTTAAAACAAAAGGAACTAAATATGTACGAATATTGGCAAACCACTTAAAATACGAATTTGGTGGGGGAAGACATCAAAATTGTTGCAGAAAATGGGTTAAGTTGGTGTGAAATCGTCCTGTCTGCCAGCATTTTCACTTATTGCTTGTAAGAGACTGACTCTGAGGTGGAAGGGGCAGGCAGATTAAGGAGGAGAGGGGAGTGCTGTTCACAAGTCATTTAATTGACTGCCTTTAAGAAGAGGAATGGCAGCGACTACGGCTTGACTGACTTTCATGTGATTAGGGAAGGCTCCTACTCAGGGTGCAACTCTTGGCTATGGGCTTTCATATGAGCTGAAGAGGCTCCTGCTAAGGATATAAGTCTTGATTACTTTTTACGTCCCCCTGGCACAACATAAAATCTGCTTAGAGGCCAGCTTAGCACAAAGTAAGCTGTATGATGTAAATGCAAATTCAATACACCTGGAAAACTGTAACTGAGATCAGGAGTTGTGTAATATGGGCGTGTAGTCATAGTCAACATCTTTCCAAAGAAAAAGGAAAGGTATTTACATGATTTAGTTTCAGACATGCAAATTCAGGTGCTTATCTCAAGAGCTTTATTTCCCCATGGGCTCTGTAATCAATGGAGCTAAATAAATCAGAGGCAGAAAGATTAACTTAGCAGCTAACATAGCATATCTAGGTTTCATGGAGTGTTATTCAAGGTGGAGCTTGCCCCCATCTCCTCTAGGTAAAATTCCCTGATTTTACATTGATCTCTCACAATTTCTTCCTTTTGTTGTCCTTCAGGCTGTGTTATCTCTCCTTCAAAGAGCATTTGCCAGCCCACTGTAGCAGGAGTGCCATGTGCATCGTTGCTTGTACCATTTGTAAGAGTAGTCGTCTTTCTTTCGTATGCTTTAAAAATGTAAAATGTGATATGGTAAATGTAATATTCATGGGACGAAGGGAAATTTTGAAAAGAATTTCCGAGTAGATGCCTGTGTATTGTCAACAAAAATAAGGAAAATTATAGCACTAAAGAAAAAAAGAAATCACATCTGTGCAAGGACAACACTATATCAAGGAAGAATAATTCACTTTGTCCTACCTTGGGGTTAAATGCTCACTGCTGTTTGGGAAAGCTCGTGTTTCTTTTGTGCTGTGTATGTCTGTGAATGTTTTATGAATCTAATTGAGCTTAGGAATCAAGTTTCTTAGACAGACACAGTTTATTCAGAAGAATAAAGATACAGCAGAAAGTTATTGATTTTTGAGGAATCTACGCCTTGTGAAAAATTAACCAGACATTCCTTCCAAATCAATACTATAACCCTCCCTGTTTCAGGTCTTCTTAATCTGACCCATAGAGTGTTTCCAGTGCAAAATGGTCTGTACCATCATTCCTTTCATAAAAGCTGATTTCTGCTGTCCCCTTTGTCTATGTTCATACCTCCCACTAGTCTTTCTGGGTGTGCACACATGCATGTCTCTGTACAGGGGTACTGATGTTCATGAGAAACAGAGAGGCTGTCCTCCCATGTTTAACAAATTTAGAGGTGTGACAAATGCAAGAATCTTTGTCGTAAAGACCAAGTCTTCTTTTACTGATAGAACTGAAAACACAAACATTATATTTTTCCATGGTGCCTAAATGCTGTTTTGGAAGAAACAGTACTAGGATATTAAAGTCCTTTCGGTTTCCATTCCCAAGGGATGTCTCTCATGAAACCATCATTAAAGCTCACAGCTACGGGTACTAAATCTTGGTAAGATTTGCCATATCCAAATTAGAAACAAGCTGCAGTTGCCCATCCACTAAAGAAATTTCAGTTAGCAACTGACAGCTATACAGCTTCCAGTCAGGGAAGGGAGTTGCTTTATAGACCTTGAGCAATTATTTCCCTGCTGTTCATGAACATTGTTCTATAACTGGTCTCCTGTTTTAGATTGACTTCTTTTAAAAATTGTTTTTATTTTATTTTTCCTCACTGTCATTCAATCTTAGCTTTCCCAAACTTGAGAAAGCCTGAATTTTGTTGGTTTTGAGATAACTTCATGAAGTTGACAAGAGTAAATTTTCCATGAAAAGACTTTACTAACCTTTCTTCATGTTTAATACCTTCTGTAACTGTGCAGCAGTGGTTTTATATATCCTCATTTCTCACTTTTCTAAGACTAGTGATGTTTTCTGTTTGATAATATACATTGAATAAAACCTCCCTTTAATGAAAGAAATTAATACAATTACTAGCAGCTGTTACTGATGTAGCACTGAACAGAAAAAATATATTGTGTTTTGCAGTTAGCATTTTCAGTATTAATTTACTAATCATGAATGGATTTGCTTCTATATATTAGGCATTAGTGTGGCACACATTTCTGAGACCATACCGGGGACTGGTTCCCTACTGGATGTTTCATAACAGAAATTTAACCTAAGTGACCAGAATCTACCTTCTGCAGGAGCCTACAGGACTTGGCCTGGGTAAAAATAAGCTTTTGTGACTATCCCTTGGTACATGACACCAGTAGGAACACATGCAACCTATAAAAAGACTTTATACTCTTGTCAAAACATGCTTTCCTGCACTTTTTGGGCAGACACCCTTGTCAGATCTCATGAGACAAAAAAAATTACACCTGCTTAGACCATGAATGATAAATCTCTAAAGAAGGTCAGGTTCATTCTTGAGAGCTGATGGAAATTGTCAGGGGAAAGTTCACATTTATGGTGGGAGAAATCCAGTCTGACAGGACACATTTTTATCCTAGGTGACTTCTTGGGCATTTGAAATTTCTATAGAACTTTCGGTAAGGTGCCAGTGTACAAGTGCTGTTGTTTGAACCAAACTCCTCCCTGTTTAGTTAAACACTATTTTCACAAACCATTTTCAGTCTGATTAATTATTTTCCACCATTGTAATTCGCTGTGTAGTTTAAATGGCTAGGAAGAGCTGAATGATTCCACTCACTAGTAGCTGAGTGTTCCTGTTAGACACAATTTGCAAAGTGCTTTGGAATCTATCTGGATGAAAATTGATCTGTTAATGGAAATTATTGGAATTATAAACAATGAGAATTTTAGACCTAAAAGATTTTTTTGTTGTGTTCGATGAGTTCCTAAACTACTACAGAAAATAAATTAGTGACATAGGAGTATAGGTTTTGTCCAGGAAAGGCCAGAAAGATCCAGTAGAGTGCAGCTGAACTGTACAGGTCAGATATTCCAGATGAATATTTCAGATTATGAGATATTCTCATTGATGTTCTGCACCAGGAGTATAAAATTGAAAATGTCATAGTTCAGAAGCAATTTATAGCCTTCCCAATATTAAAAACCATGAATAAATAAATAAATAAATACATAAATAAGAAGGTTTAAATTGGAGCATGTCTTCTTTTCAAATGGAATCAGAGATTTCAGGTAGGAAAACAAATGTTTTAGTGTGAGCTGATCTGGGATGCAGTTTCTGGGGGGCTTTTAAAGGCCTGTAGTTTTTCTTTTTTACAGTTGTTTCACTGTAAAACTGCAATTGAATTTTCCAGTTTAAATGGAGGATCCAGCTGGTGTTTATTTGAAATTGACTTTAGGTCTTTCTTGAAATTACCCCAGGGTTTTCAGAATTTGAACTGTTCAGTGCAGATAAGGAAGATCAATTCAGTATCAGCTTTCCCAGGTTCCTGGCCATAATACACACACATACTGTATTGAAAGTTTGGATCTTTGATAATGATTCTACAGCCATTCAAACATAATGACTGATTAAAAAAAAAAAAAAAAAAAATCAATAGAGTAATGATTTAATCATAAGCATTTGGAGTATCAAAGATTCTCAGATTCCAGATCACAGGGAAAGATATATTACAAAACCAAGTTTGAATTAAATCCTCACAGTATTCTGCCAGGCAGATGGATTTTTTATTGGTTTTGCACATTGTATCTTAAATAAGAAAGGTTATGACATGATGAGCCAAGACTGAAAAAAACAACTTGTATAATTAACTGATGGGTTAAAAAATTTGAGTGAGATCATGTTTTCCACAGCGTAAGTCTTGACACCTCTTCGTCCTGCACTCTGCCATTTGCTAAATGATACTTCACAAGCAGCAGTCTCTGTGGAGCCACACTGATTACAGGAACACAGAAGCACAATGACAAAAAGGTACAGTCTCTTGTACATTTACAGCATGCCTATATTAAAGGTCAAGAGACTTCTGAGCTGGTGGTCCACACCTTGACTATGAAACTTGCAGATGACAAAATAACATCACTCCACTAATTCCAGCCGCACTAGAAGGCATCCAGAAGTCAAGCACTTTTCTGTGGCTCTGTGCTTTGTCCACGGTTAATGAGATCTGTTGAAGAACAAAATTTAAAAAAAAGCTTTAGTTAAAAACTAAACTTGATTCAATGATGCTATGAAAGCATTCATAAGAAATTAAAAATGTAACGTATAACAAGGAAGAAAGTGAAAAATAGGAGACAAAATACATTAAAAGTTATGAAGTGCAGAAAGCGGATTTAAAAGACCCAGAACACTAAAGATGTTGCTGATTATTAACCACAAAGAAAAGTTGTTTTTTAAAGCAGAATGGAAAAAACAATCCTACATTGTTGTAGGTGTACTAATTGGAAATAGTGAAATTGTTAAAAATTGGTGCAGAACTTGCAGATGTGTTTAATAAATATGTCTGCACTGCATGGAAAAAAAAATAGGATGCTGTATTTACCCCTAAGAGGATGATGAAGTATATTCCAGCCTACTAGAAACTGAAGCGGTTTTAACAGGTGCTAAACATAAACATCAGACCCAGCTTAAAAAAAATTTCCAGTAATGTTAATTTTTAATATTCTTCAAATATTTGGAATATTCCAGAACAATAGAACAATGCTATGGATGTGCCAGAATACAGAAAAGGTAGGCAGGATAACCAAGGTATTTACAGGCTGGTTAGTCTAACATCCATCTGGACAAAATAAGAGACGAGGTAATACAGTAACCAGTTAATAAAGAATGAGAGGATACGGATATAGTTAATGCCAGTCAATATGGTTTTATGGAAAATAAACCTTGTCAGACAAACCTGATTTAATTCTTTTATGGGATTACATATTTAGCTGATAAAGATACTATTGCAGACTGAATATGTTTAGATTTTTTTAAGACTTTTGAATTAAACCATCTGACATTCAGATTTTTAAAAATTACCTTTATACTGTACCAAAATAAAGCACATGCTAAATGGAATAAAAAGTGATGGATCTCCAAAAGTAGCTGTCAATGAGGACTCATCACTGAATGAGAATGATTTCAGAGAAGATGGTTTTCAATCTGACACTATTCGATGTTTTTTTTATCCAGGATCCAGGAATAAATAGGAAATTGCTGCTGAAAAAAAAAAAAAAATTAGTAGGTGACAGATGAGAAGCATGGTAAATAACAGCAAGGCACAGGCTTACACTAGAGAGGCATATTACTGAGCAGCCTGGGATTATTAGAATGGCATAGCTATGCACCTCTAACAAGGGATTCATGCCACTGCCACCTTCTCTACTGATACCTAAAGGTGATTTGAAAAGCCCTGATGCTAAAAGGCTATTCGGGCAGTATTGGAAAACCAAGTGAAATGGTGTTATGGCCAAAAAGCTTCTGACATTCTCATAGAGAAAAGCAAGGAGGTAGTGAATTAATCATGGTTAACAACTTTGAAAGAGTTTTGCTGTCAGTGTTTTTTATCAAATATTCAAAAATGGAAGAACAAGCACAGGAGTCACAAAATTATTCTGTGGACTGAAAGCATAAAGGCTAAATGTGTGTAAATTCTCAAAAACAATTATAAGAAAGAACTTCATGGCAGTGAAAATGTACCTTCAACAAGATAGCAAAGAAATAACAAGAACCAGTGATTATAAAATAAAATTAGAAAAATTTAAAGGAGAACCAAATACGGCATTAACCATTTGTACTCAAAAAAGAAAGAGTGGCTGCTCCATCTCCTAATGATTTGTATCAAAACCGACAAGATTCGAAAGGGGAAGTCATAGATTTTATTAGGTCACCTAATTTATTTGGCAAAAACAGGCAAACTTTAACTTGTAAAACCCAAACCTGAAAAAAAAAAAAAAAATTTGGAGCAGTTACTGTGGCTTTGTCAGTTGTTATTTTACAAGTATTAAAGAATGATGGCTGTATATTACCTGGATTTTTCCAGAGGAAATGGATCTAACCATATTTCCTTATATATGAATACATCTATTAACTTTCTAGAGTCTGTATTTTATCTTACTCTGTACCTCCTTGGTTACTTGGTCAGCCAAAGTATTCTTCTTTGCACTGCAATGTTTTTCTGATTTATCCTGATATGTCTTACCAATATTTTTTTTCTTTTTTTTTCCAAGTCAGACATGTTGTTAATGTATGTTGCATGTTAATGCATGTTGCTCAGTTACCATCTAAACTTTGGGTAAGCAAAACCAAATCCTTCTATATTACTCAGGTGTACACCACTACTAGACTGTCATGTTTAATATGGAAATATATTTTGCATTAGTCTTTGAATAAACAGTTTGAAAAGTTAGGGTGAAAATATTTTCCTTCAGGAAAAAGAAAACCCCAGCAAATAGAGTAACTACTCTGTTGAAGTTTTGTGCTGAGAAGAAAAAACAGTGCAAGGTAATTTCCAAAGCCTATGACCTTGAACCTTTTACTAGTATCTATGAAGAAGGCTTTAAAAGCAACATATTTAACAATAGATATTGTTCTGCCTTTTTGCACTAGTATGAATTTTCCTTGTGATGTAGGTTCTGTTAGCAGTCTGCCACAGTCTGAATTTCATTACTCAACTTAGAGAAGAATATAAAAGGCACCTCAAAGAATGGAAAATCCAATTCAGACTTCGTTTCTTCCACAAACATGACTGTGAAGGTGGATGACTTACTGTGCTTGAAAAATCAGCCCCTCACCACAGGTCCATCAGGAGGAAAACACTGACTTGGACTTGTAGAATTCTAATCTTTTTATCTGAAACACTTCTCTTTTATGAATTTTCATCACTTCTAAAACAGGGTAATGTCCTTCTTGGTTCTGAAGAGACTCATCAAGAGTTAGAGGTAAATAACAGCTGGGATGCAGCCACTAGATATCTTTGCTCGTCAGGAATTTGGTTCCATAACTCAGAGATATTTGATTAATTCCAGGCACAGATGTAGGAGTACCACATGAGATGCAGGACATGCTTGTGTGTGCTGGACTGTGATGAACTCTGAAAGCATGTTTCTCGGCCAGCAGTGTGTTAGCATGTGGAAAAAGGAATCTGGCATGCCTCTGTGTGTACATAGATCCAGTTTTCTTTTCCCTCACCTTTTCTTTTTGCACTTCTTTCATTTTAACCCTACAGTTGGTTAAGCATCGTCCGTGTCGATATAATTGCTGTCCTGAGGTAGCTGGGCTGCTGTGCTTATTCTGCAATGGTTTCTGGGCATGTGCTCTGCCCAGAGCCCTGAAAGGCATTTGTGCCCGGCAGTTCCTTTGGAGATCCTTTATGACATTTACCCCACAACTTCACTGTGTCTCTGTGCTCTGAGTTTGGTGTGCAGGTGACTTCTGACTCCCTGGTAGTTTATTTGACATGGAAATAGCTTTGGTGCCCAAGTTTCCCTGTGAAAGAACCCTGAAAACCTACATCAGAGGTCTAGATTTGAACCTGCAAACCAGAAGCCTAAAAAGTCCAGCATTAATGGCAGCATAGCTTCCAACATCTGAAGAACCTGTAGACTAGAGGTTATTTCTATAACAGCACTGTAGTTCCAGGCAGGGACCAAGCCAATGCCAAACACTTCACTCCAAACTTGGGAATATCAGCAAGTAAAAGAGTGTAGTCAGGAGATTACATCAACATGATTATATGGTTTCCAGAACTGTTAGAAATTGTCCTGGTAGACAAAGCAGCTAGCCCAGAGCTTGCTGAGAGGTGCCTGCATGGCACCACCCTTTTCTGCAAGGACCTGCGGGATAGACTCCATCTCCCTTAACATTAGACATTTAGGCTCCTTTTATAATCAATGAAGAGAAATGGACCTCTCTGGAGTGTGATTCATCTGATCTATTTTAAACACTAGGCTTATAATTGGACAAATGTGACCTAGAAGTATCTGTTTATTTCAACTGACTGTAAAGCAAGACTAGAAAAGTAAAAGACAAAAATGCCTGCATTTAGCGAGATGAATCCCAATATGCTTGTGGAAGTTAGCAGCTGCTAGGTTAAGGCTGAAGTCAACTGAGGGATATTTAATTAGAACTTAGATTTTGCCTACATCCCTTTAAATATGACTAATTCCTTTATTGTACCTGCATCCCAGTTGATCTCAGCACTTTCTTAGTTTAGAGAGTGAGCTGCATGTTCTGGAAGGAAAGATGCTCATTGGCATTGGGAGTGGGCACCTTCATCAAACCCCCTTGTTCGTATATGATGTTTTCTCCCCTTACCCATTCCCCTATGAAAGAAATAAATATGTATTCTTCAAATTATCTAATTCATGTGGTCTTAACCTAGTTAACAGATCTGTCAAATGCATCCAGACACACCCAAATCAGCTCAGGATTTTATTGGATCTGTTAGGTGTTACCCAAATCTCAATCTGAACTCATGTCCAGAGTCAGATCTTCTGTTGTTTGTTTTATTGATCAAAGCAACTCACTCAAAAGGAAATGGAAAAGTTTTTAGGAAAATGAAAACCTACAAACTCATGACTTAACCATAAAAGAAGTTTCATACCATACATTCAAAATCATTATAATGCTATTATAGAAAGTATTCCTGAAGGATGATCTCCAATAACAAATATAAAAGGAGACAACCAGAAACATATGGACTAAGTTTGGGAATAAAATGTATGTTAACTTCCAGTGCCCCCAGACTGCTACCCTTCTCCCCAAATTCTCCACATTATAACAGAATCTGCACTTCTCTATGATTTTTACTTTCTCATTATGTATCAATCCTATTTTAGTATGTAAATCTTTTTACAGGAAAAGAATATTTCAATGGGAAGACCTTTAGATTTCAAATCACTGCAGTTGGAAGAAGAATTAAAAGTTTTTTAAAGGTAGAAGAAGAAAGAAAAGTGTTACTCAGGCTCCTTTTGTGAATTTGTTTCAATTTTACTGAAAAGAAAAACCAACACCCAGAATCTATACAGTAGAAGGAATTTAAAAAAAAAAAAAAAAAAAAGCTATTTAAAGATGTAGCATTTGTAACACTGGTCTCTGCTGTTTGCCAGACATCTTGTTTGAGCACACTCAACTCAGAAGGAGCTGCAATTCATCACTACTCTTACATGTAGGTAGCTTGTGAACCACTTTGACGAGTCTTATCTAAATGTAAAATATTATTACCATTCTTATTCCAGAGTAAATCTTTGTTCCAGAGTTGCTTACAAGTCTGCTTCAACTGCATATAAAGAAAAGAAAATGTCTGTATTGCATAGAGACCAAAAGGTATTTTCTAAACCTAATGGAAAAAATAGAAGAACTGAAAAAATTCTTCATGTTGTCATATGTATGCACATGCACTCACAAACATCAACTCACATATAATAGTAAAAAAGCCCATGAATGACTTAAAATTAAGACATAGAACCTGAAATGCAAACCGGAGCTGTGTGCAGCTAAGGTAATGCATGAATGATGTATTATCAATGGATTGTAAATAAAAAAGGTATAATCGTTGCTGGGCATTTTGAGAGGAGAAAGCAAATTTACCAATCAACAAATTGCTTTGTTATAATTAGATATTCTTCAAATGTGTGGCTTCAAACTGCATGAATTTTAGTTAATATTTAAAACCATGATTTTCAGTCTGCTGTTCCTTTACTATGTTTGCTAACCACTTCTATTAAGTGGTTAAGATAAGCAGGGGAAATTACATTAGAAGTTATAAACATAAATACATTAATAGATGGAACAGAATGTACTTGTTCAATAGCAGTAGTTATAATCCTTTGCACTTCTGTAGCACTTCCATCTTGAAATCTCAATTTACTGACTCTGGAACCAATCCAGCAGTGCACTTAAACATGTATTTGACTTGAAGCATTAGACCAATAGTATTGCACATTTATTTAGGTGTTTAGCAGGAGGAGGGATAGAGTAATCATCCTGGGCAAACCTGATATGGGTGTTATTGTCCAGCTTTACTTCATCACACTTCTGAATATTTCAGTGAAGATTTGGTTCAGTTAAGTCATTCTTGACTAGAAATGGATTAGAAACGTAATGGTAGTAACACAAGCGAAACACAGGTACTTCTGAGGTGCCCTAGGAAGAAATAAAAAAATGCAGTGCTGCCAAAGACACTAACTAGACCAAGAGAAAGTGAGGCTGACATCAGGAAACTGTTTTAAATCCCATTTCTCTTGTGGGTTTGGGCATCTGACTCAGACATTCTCAAAGGTGTCACTCTCTTCACAAGACTCACAACACAAAACACTATCCTGCCCTTCTATTTCAGAGCAACTTGTCTAGAGGAAACAGTGCTCAGTCCAGAAATGAGTGACTAAGATTAACTACTCTCTCAGGATCCAAAACATCCCTATTTTAAATTCACATCCATGCACTCATCCCACTTTTACTTGACTTCTCTACAACCAACAGTGTTGAGTAGAGGTATCTGCAGTCTGCCATCTTAACAGCATCCCTTAAATACAGTGCAAACATTAAACTAAACCAGTCTAAAATATAGGCAGAGGAAGCAGTAATGTCTGTGTCCTTTGGGTTAGGATGCTTCCCTGGGGCTAAAAATTATTAACAATCATTGGATAAAATACAAAAACAACGTGGATAATTATCATGCTCTTTCTGAAGCTGTCATGATTCTATTTGTTTCCTAGGACACATTTCTTCTTTTTCTGATATGAAAGGCCTTAGCTTTTCTTGAGTGCAGCTTGTGTTTGGTTTTCAATTCCCTTTAAGAAGGAGGAAGACAAATACCCTGTAGCATATCTCCAAGAATGGAATCATAGAATCATTAAGGTTGGAAAAGACCTCTAAGATCACCAAGTCCAACCGTCAACCCAACACCACCATGCCCACTAAACCATGTCCCTAAGTGCCTCATCTACACGTCTTTTAAATACTTCCAGGGATGGTGACTCAACCACTTCCCTGGGCAGCCTGTTCCGAGGCCTGACAACTCTTTCAGTAAAGAAATTTTTCATAATGTCCTAATGTAGGTGTTCATCTGCCCAAAGCTCCCTCTGGTCAGTGAGGACAAAGCGTTATTTCCATGAGTTGATTCACCTAACAAATAGGGAAGTATCTATGAAATTCAGCTTCAACAGAACAGTCACCCAAGCACTATAGTGGGAGCCTTTGGACAGCAATCTGGACGTGCACCCCTCAGTTCCTGATGCTTTTTCAGAATGACTCCTATCCCACTTGCCAGTTAAGAAAAAGTATGTCCGCGTGACAATATGTCCATCACAAACTAACACATACTATAAGAAAATACACAGTCCTCCAAAACATCATCTGTCATTATCTGCTGCTGTAGAGAAGCTACTGCAGCAAGTTTGGTATTCCCTGCAGTACCTGGAAGTCTAGCAGTTATAAAAAGGTCAGCAGCAAACTCCTGAAAGAATTTAGTTTACTGCCACCCAGATACCCTATGGGGATTTTATTTTGATAGGGCTGTAAGCAAATTAAACGGTCTATTTGCATATTGTTACAAAAGTGTAAACCTTTTATAGTGTTTAATAGAGATTTACACAATACCATAAACTTGATACGTAGCCAGCTCTCGTACCATTGAGAGATGTTAGACAAACGGCACTCGTGATATCAATTTCTTTCATTATTTATGATTTTGAGTAACACCATTAGTCACTAACATATGTTGTTGTAAAACATTTGATAATATTCTCCCCTCCCACACACTTCTAGCTCTAAATCTCATTGAAATTCACCTGTTCTATCACTCAGGTGACATTTGTCAAGGCAAGCACAGAGAGAAAGATATATTTGCAAGTGGCCTGTAACCAGAGGAAATGCCCTGGACGTTTCTTACCTTGTTGACGTAATTTTGTTATTTATCACGGCAGCAACATTGACTTGTGAAGAAATAATTGTAATGTCAAAATTACATTATAGCAAAAGCTTACAACTGCAGCTGCAAATGAACCATGAAAGTAAAAATATTAAAACTGAGAGGAAGTGCAGACTATTGTTCATTATATGTTCAACTCATTTAGGACATATATCTTGATCCAGAACAATTGGATCCCCAACATCCAGAAACATAAAAGTCAAAACCAGATAATTATGTGTCCATACACAGATTTTTTCATAGAATCAGAGAATCATAGAATCATT
>NW_009221845.1:0-1283 GCF_000690835.1 Fulmarus glacialis
GCACCCCTGGAGTCCTCCAGCCCCTCTCCTGCCCAGGGGGGCTTTGAGGCAAGGGGGGTGCAAACACCAGAGCTGGGCAACAGCCGCCTGCAGACCCTGGTGTGCTCAGAGGGGCCCCGGTGCCAGCCCTGAGCAGGGCCCAGGACCAGCTCCAAAATGCCTCCCTGCTGAGGGCAATCCCCCTCCCCAGCTGCAGGCATGGCCCCATCCGCACAGCTCCCCAAGCGCTGTCCATCCGTCCGTCCCTCAGCACACCCAACCCTGAGATGCAGGGCAGGGAGCCAGAGATCTCCAGCCCCCAGAGCTGGCAGCGGGCTGGGAGCTGCTTACTCTCAATGGCTGGGGCACAGGACATGCCAGGGCAGTTCGGCCGTGCCAGGCACCACGGCTCAGCCCCAGAAGCGAGAGGCAGTTTCAGCTTCTTTCCTTCCATCCCAGGAAAACCACAGGCTGACCCAGCCAGGGAGGAAGCGCGGAGGAGGAAGGAAATGTTCACGCATTGCAGGGTATTGGATGAAGCCTGGCTGGAGGTAAACACCTTCCTCCTGCGTCCCACCCCAGGGAGACCCGCCAACAGCTTCCGAGCACCCACGGACGGGCCAGGAGCACGGGCTGCAAGTGCCACCACGGCACAGATAAACAAGCACATTCAGGGACACGTGGGCTCTCTGACCCGCCTCACTGTTTGCCAGGATCCCAGCCCGGCTGGCAAGACTGCCTCTCGCTGTGCACGTGGAGCAAACATAAACGCAGTCCCATTGTGGGCTGGTGGCACTGGCAGCGGACACGGCACTGGGGACAGAGTGAGGAAAACCCCTCATGGTGCCAGCTCCCCAGCCGGGAGAGGGTCATGGGAGCAGCATCTACAACAGGAAGGACAAGCCAACACCGTGGTTATTGGGCAGTGGTTATTTGCTGTTTCTCAAAAACACAAACTTGGGGCATCCAGCAAAACCAAAGGGAGAGAAGGAAGGAGCCTTCCACCAAGCGGGTAACGCAGGGGGACTCGTGACAAGGACGCCAGAAGGGCTGGGGCACAGGATGTACAGGACGGAGCTGGGCACCCTTGGGGCAGCCTCTGCCCAGTCCCAAAGCACTGCCTGCCCAGGGGATGCAGCAAACCAACATCTCTCTCTCCTTCCCTTCCCCACAGCATCAGCTACTGACCGCCGGCAGGGGCCCGAGCATGGCTCCGCATGGCCACACCACCTCCCCGAGATGCTGCCACGCGCCCCAGACCCCTGCGCCGGGGTGGCTCCCAGGGAAGGCAGCCGGTGCCGGAC
>NW_009221846.1:0-7285 GCF_000690835.1 Fulmarus glacialis
CCAGTTTTTTACCCAGCCAAGAGTGTACCAGCGAAGAGGGTCTTGACTTTACTCTTCGTCTGACTCATATCCCTCAGGACTGTGAACTCCACCAGTGCATGACCACTGCAGCCCAGGCTGCCTCCAATCCTGATGTCACCGATGAGCTCACTTACGTTGGTGACCAACAGGTCCAGGAACGCATCCCCCCTGGTAGGGCTCTCTATCACCTGGCTTAAGAAGTTATCCTCAACACACTCCAGGAGCGTCCTGGATTGCCTACAGCTCACCATGCTACTTTTCCAGCAGATGTCAGGGTGGCTGAATATACAGTGGCTTCTCAGCATAAGGCATTATAGGCAACACTATTTACTGTAAACTCAGCTCTAATGCTTCCAGTACCAGCACCAGCCACTATAAAGCTATTTCAATCCATCTATAGATGGTCTCATCACAGTTTCCATGTACCTCAGAACTTTGAAACATTCAGCTTTACCATATGGCTGATGGGTCAAGAAGTGGTATCACCGCATTTTACAGAGAATTAGCTGTATTATTGATGCAGACACAGAACTGAACCCAGGTATCTCAAATCCCATACTTGCATCCATAAACAGAGCACCGCCTTTGTTACAAAATATATGAAATACAATGGTACAATATAAGAGCACAAGGAGAGTTAGATAGGATACAAGAAAGCAGAAGCAAAACCAACAAATCAACGCACTCCCTAAACCACCACCACCAAAACCAAACCAAGCTATCCAGTATACACTGTAGTCTCTTTCAGGCTAGCTATTGAACTTCCTGATTCAGTCTTTAATTTATTATGTCTATATATATTAATCTACCTACCTATACAAACACACGTATGTGTGTTTATATATTTTTACACAGCTATATTGATACAAATATAAAAAATGAATGGTAATTACCAAACCATAAAGGTGAGGCATGCTCCTACTGCAAAATTTGCACCTGTTGCTTTACTTGCTTGCTATCCCAGGGTAAAAAAAGGGCCATGACTGATTAGCAAACTACTTAAATATTGCAAGATTTCTCACAGGAGAAAAAAACCTAGCACTTGCGATACAATAAAAAAAGATCCTTGTGAAACCTAAGTTTAAGAATTTATCTATTCAACTAACCACTGGAATACTTAGTACTATGATACGAAACAGTTAACAGAAAATTTCAGGATTACTGTTTCTAATCATACCTCCTTCAATCACATTACTATTCCTTCACACAAACTATTCTGCTTCAAGAATTGTCTGACCTGCAAGAATAAATTAAAAAAAGAAAAAGAAATTTTAAGTGCTTTGTTTATTCCCCCCTGAAATCCTTTGTGCTGCCCTGAAGATGTAGAAAAAAGTGAGAAAGGACAACTAAAAGCCTCCATGTCACCTGCGTGTCAGAGGTTACATGAATTATATGTATAAAATGTTAACTATGTTGTTTGCTCAAACTTCCTCTAGCAACTGATTTTTCCCCACTAGGAAAATGAAGATTTTCACAGTGGAAAAGGAAATGGTGAATGATATCAGTTCTGTTAGAACTATTGGCAGTGATTGCCCTCTACCAGCACACTGAGGCTGCTGATGCTAGTACTGTCTGTGCAATGCATGTGAATGTACAGTATTAGAAATAAGCATTCATACTATTAATACATTTCCTACCATATCCAACCTGATACTTTTGAATTTCAGCTAGTAAGTGATTTATTTTATTTTTTTGATCTCCTAATGTTTTAGGATTTAAAACTGGTCTCAGTATGGAATAGGAAAAAAATTACACAATATATTCGATTGCAAGGTACTGCATGGGGAGGAACTAAGCAAAGGCCAAGTAAAAGAATGTGGAGTTTATCTCTTATGGTTAATGGTTCGTATCCAGTCCAGCTCAATAGTGTCTGAAGCTCACTACCATGACTGTTTTGTTACCACTGAGTTGGTGGAACTGGACTAGCAGTGATGAATTTTCCAGGCTGTAAAGTTTTAATTACACCCATGTTCTGGAGCACAAATAAAACACATTCTCCTTGAGTCCAATAATGCTGCATACTTTCCCTTTTATGTAATTTTAAAAAAACTAAATATATCACCTATATACCAGTACTTATTAAGACAACAGGCAGCAGGGCTTCTCTACAGCTATCATACCCTGTGAGAGTCAGTACTCTGTGCTGCCCATCCAGCTTGTCTGCAGTTTGTCTTCTGCCACAGCTGGGACATGGCCAGCATATTTGAAGTCAATATGAATTTTCCATCTGCTTCTGGGGGCACAGAACTACCTCTTTAAACAAAAAATATAACATTATTAATAACTCAGTCAAAAATTGGGTATAATTTCTCCTAAAGTTCAAAAGTTGGAAGTCAGAGAGACAACTCTTAAGGAAGATGCGAAGGATCTTAAACAAATATAATGATGTAAAAATGTGATAAAATACAACAGACTTTCCTTGGGGTCCTCATTTATTGCACGAATTCTTCCAAAATTCATGGCCATCCATAGAAGCTTATACTTTCTGATGAGCAATAATTAAACAGCATCAAAAAAAAAATTAATTATAAGTGAAGACACTGTAACAACAATCTAAAGGGATAGATTGTTGGACAAATTAGTAGTCTTTCTCTTTCCTGTATATGTAGTTTTTCTTCTTTTTTTGATTTCAACACATATAAAGAACAGAATACAAATTTATTACAGATTTCCTAATCTTCTTTCAACTTTAAACAGATAGAGAGAAAATAATCTACCAGCCTCACAATTTTTATGTCTGTCATTTACAACTAACAAGCTTATTGCAGATACTGGAACACGGAAGGTAAGGGGAAAAAAAAACCCAGAATTTCAAAAAAGACTGTTTGCTCATTTTTCAAAACAAAAAAAGCACTACTCTTCCAGTTTCATCTCGCTCCTATCCAGGTCCTCTGAATAAAAAGACAGTTTGCAAAGCAGCCTACTTAGGTATCGCTGAGTTTATTCTGCATATAACTATATGCACATTCTGCATGTAAGAGAGAAAAATTACATATTTGCTAGCCTGCTGTTGAATTTTGTCAAAGTATCCATTGAAAAAAAATACTCCTCTCTCTCTCCCCCTCACTCACTCCAAACTATGAGGTACAGCCAATAATCCTTTCTTAAAAAGATATCATGGATTTTGTTTTTCCTAGTAACCTCAGGCAAAACAAATTAATGAGTGAAGAGCTAGTATAATATGCGCTTCTACAAAACTTGCACTTTAATGCAGAAATAAATGGATGCTGCAGCTGCTAACTGCCAGGTTCCTGTTCTCAGCTTCAATAGCTCTAAACCTTGTTTCGTATTAAAAGCACCATGACCGAGCACAATGTTATCTACTTCTGTTAGGTAAGGGGGAGTTGGATGTGTTTTGTTCTTTGGAAGCTTAAATTCTATCTATGTTTATATCCTTGGCAGCAATACGTCAACAGAAGGAACCAAAATCAATACAAGATTCCAAGGATTTTACAGTATGTTTTTAAAAGTATTCAAGGAAGCTTCTTTTAATTGCCTAAAAAGCTGTCAGGTGAAGTGGGAAAAATATACTTCAGAGAAACAGTAGTGAATGGTCTTTCACAGCAACTAAACAAGAATATTACAGAATTAAATTAGAGCTGCTGTGGTTAGGAGAAACCTCCAGACATTGCCAAATTTTGAAGCCTTTAGTTAGAAGTTCACTGGCCTCAGTTTAAGGTCACCACCTGTTTACGTACCAATTATCACGGGAAAAGGAATGCAAAAGGTCTCCCAGCCCTGGAGAAGCCACCACACTGCTACAATTGCATCTTATGACACTCAGCCATCTGCTCTTAAACTGCCTTTGATCCAAATAGGTTGCAGCCCTGGATTTTTTCTTGGTCTACTGGGATCACTTCCTGGACACCAATTTTCTACCTTCTTCCCAGAAGTTCTCACTATTTATACCAGAACTTTTGCAATTCTATTATGCTCATTCCATAACCCAGCTATAAATTATACTTTTAATATCCCATCCTCCCAAAGCAATCCTGTCAGTCAGCAGGATTTCTTCTTCTATTCAGTACCCTCAAAAATATTTTGACCCAAGGTCAGAGTTCTCTCAGCAGCAGCAGGCTACCTTTCAAGAGTAGTTTTGCAAACTACATTTTCATTTCCAAATCAGCAGTGAAGAACTGTCACAGAAAATCAGTAGGACCAGGGGATCATCTATCATATTGACAACACCTTTGCTCCACAAGAGCCATCAGTCTCCAGCTCTCCTTGGGTTCACAGCTCACCAGAAACCACTGTCTCCCTGATGGACTCTTCTCTCAAATGCTTGTAGCTCCAGCTCAGCACTGGCCCCACTGCACAGCACTCAAAAGTATACTCACCTGTCGCCTTCAGCACCTGCACTTTAGAAAGTCCCATGTTTCTTGCCACTATGCATATATTAACACTGCATTGTGGAGATTCTTGCTTTCTGCCATCCCACAGCTGAAACAGATCCACTGCCTGATAAAGCATAATCCTTCATTCTTCCTTGGTTTAACATTCTGTATTTATTCGTCAGTTTCTGCATCTCTCAGGATCAGTTGTTCCACTTATGGAGAAATTCTACTGCTTCAGGCTCCTTTATGGGGAACAGAGAGGTTGTATAGATATCCCTTGACTTTAGACGCTGTATTGCCCCAGTGTGCATCCACGTCAAAGGGCAATGTTAAGGCTCGAGCTGCTGGAATGCTTACTGACACTGCCAGTAAGGAGAACGAACTCCAGGAGCCGATCAACCACAGCAGAACCCGCTCACGTGTTTGCCTTTAAATTCACTCTCAGTACCAGCAATATACTATATACTATACACTGTGCTATGCAATGTAGTCTACGTTCCTACTTAGCTCTATACTCAATTACCATTATTACATTACAGACAGTAATAGAACAGGTTCAGACAAATACAGCAGTGATAGGTGAAGTATAGAAACTACAGATAAACTGAATGCTGTAACAAGGGTAAGAGTACAGTCCTGATGGACAGTTAAATCACAGATCTGCCGTCAGAGTAATTTTTGACCAGACAGTTTGACCAGAGGTATTTTATCACTTTAAAATACACATAAAAAGTGCATGCTTCATTCTCCACAAAAATATTTCCTGACAAATATTCCCTTACCTGTGAGGAAAGAAGATGGTATCCTAAATTAGAACTGTTGGGTTTTTTTTGGTTTGGTGGTGGTTTGTTTTTTTTTTTTTAAATAATCAGAAAAGAAATAGCAACCCCCCCTTCAAGATATGTTTAAAGAATCACAATAACTACAACCAAATTATTTTTTCCAAACATTCCCAATACATAGCTTTGGGAGACGTATTCAGGTAGAAAGTTTGAAAAGAGAGTAATTTTCATCACTTCAATGTGAAGCATGGAGAAAAAAAAAAAGAAGTCAACACTTCAAATTATGCCAATTTCTTTTATTGCTCAAATAATCTGTATCTTACCAACAACAACAAAAGGCACCACAGTATGATCAATTCTATTCAAGATTTGTAAGAAAACAGTTTTTCTTTTCACAGCAAAATTGTCCATCCTAGGTGAGACAACATAAATAATAGTAAGATCATTCTATGAGCAGATATTAATGCTAGAAAAACACACTACATTGGCAGTACTAATAATAGGGTATGTCATCTAGCTGTTCGCAGACTTTTTCTCTCACCTAATACACAAAATATTCCAGCATCAAGTCACTGAACTCCCAGATACCACTAGAAAGATTTGTGTTACGCATAGGGTCTGATAGGGCACAGCGTGAACATCTTCATATGAAGGAAAAAGATGAAAGAAGACAGCTTGCACCTTAAAACAGGTTTACAAAGCTCCCCTCTCTTAGCAACAACAATACACTGATGCCCACTGATGCACCCTCATCCTAAACGTATCAAACAAGTCCTTAGGAAACTACACTCCAGTGTTGTTGGGCAAAAAAAAAAAAAAATCCCCTCTATATCTTCAAAGTTTTCAGTTGTGTTCCATGTGAGTCCTTCCAGTAAAAAAAAAAACAACTGATAACTTTGAATTTCACTCTGCTTCCAACAGGTCTTTCAGTCACATGCATGCAGGAATGAGCGTATGAAATGAAAGACTGAGAGAACAGTAACTACAGACCAGTCTTCAAATTAATACAATGCAAGACCGAAGCACGTCTCAACTGTGATTAATGGTCAGTTTTTGTCACTCATGCTTTCTTAAATGACATATTACATGACTGATAGCACAGCAAATATCCAGTATCAACTGGCATATGAACTGATTTATTTACACTGCTGACCGAAAAACAAACACAACTGTAATCCCTCTATTCCAGCGATCCTTTCAAAAGTTACTGAGATCACTTTTGAAAAATCAAAGCCAACAGGTATTGTGTGTCTAGACCTGCTCAGGATTGGTCTCATATTCACCCACCTCACTGAAAGCATTTCTAATTACTTTCTATACATACAGCAATTTCAGTTTTTTCCCAGTCTTCCCGCCACCCAGATTCAAGAAGTTTGTTTTATTTTAAAATGTCAGTTCTGCTACTACCCTGTAAAGACACAAATCCGAAAGAACGATTGCTTTTGAGAAGGTCTGTAAAGTGTGGGCATGCAGACATCACCTTAAGACAGCCTATCAACAAGTAGCAGAGCCAGAGAGAATTAGTTCAGGGCTAAGTGCTGCCCTTCTGGACTGGTTTGGATTCTCCCAGCAGCACAGTACATCCCAAGACACTGCTGTGCTCCGCTGCCCTCTCAGCACAGCTGCCCAACCGGCAGCAGCAGCAGAAAAACAAACGTAGTTCTGTACATACAACCACAGAGTGGCTTCTTTACCACCTCCCCTTTCCAGTTCTGCTATTTTGTCTCTCCCATTTGGCTCCGCAGGAAGAAGTCAAGACCTTGTCCTTCAGATAAGGCGGAAAGACCTCGGCTGACCATCCCTGGCTAAAGTTACAAACTCAACAACGCTCAACAACAGAGGAAAAACGACCCTGAGATGCCAGTTTGTACCTTTCCCCGATAGAGCAACTCCTTACCGCCGAGAGGCCGTTTGCCATGACAAACTTGTAACAACTGCAGGGAACGCCGTACATGGGGCAGCGCTTTGCAGGGCCCTGCAGACGAGACCAGCTCCCGCTAGCTGCGTGCGTGACACTCGCCTGCAGTTCAGGCTGGCTCCGCACCACCAGTTTATTACTATTTCATTCCCACGTCCGCCCCAGAGCCCGGCAAGCCCGAGGAAAGCAGCTAGAACAGCCACCTGCTCCAAAGGCTGAAGTGACCCCGA
>NW_009221847.1:0-2246 GCF_000690835.1 Fulmarus glacialis
GCCGTATTTCTTTCCAATTACAAAGACAACTGCCACACAGCACCGCGGCGCAGGAGGAGACCCTGCGGCGTCCGCCCATCCATCACCCCGGCACAGCACCAAGCATATTTTACTTCTTTCGGCTCCGGGGGCTGCTCGAGGTTCCCTGCACATCTCCCGAAGCCACCGGGAAAACCTCACCTCCACAAAAGCCAACATCAGCCAAACTCGCCCTGCCCAGCACGCAGCCCTAACTCTGCACCTACGTGCCCTTACTACTCTTGCAAATCTGTTTTCCCCCTACACCCTACCCAGAAAACGCTCTGCAGCCGCAAGCAGGGTCGGCTCTGGCCAGCGGGCTCGGCCGGGCTGCGCGCCCAGGGATCGGGTTCGGCAGGAAGGAGCCAGAGTGGGTAGCATGCCGGAGAGTGACCTTCGTCTTCAGAGGAAGCTGAAGGTCGGGGGCGCAGGGAGGGACAAGCACTTAAGGGGCCATATCCAGCCTGACTGACACCTGGCACGGTCTGGTGTGAACAGAAACGATCCCACAACAACATTACTGCAATTTCAAACTATTTATCAGCACATATATATATACACAGAGAGATATATGCACACACATGTTTATATATAAATGTGTATATATAGACAGCCCTATAGATAGATACACATACCTGAAGGAGGGTCAGGGCACTCAAAAGCTTGTTTACTTCTTCCAGCTGTAGCGGTTGGCCTGGTAAAATTGATGACTTCCACTTACCCACCTCATCTTGTCTATTTAATTACATGCACACACTGACTCTACATCCGGATCCACGAGCAAGACAAGGACCTGAAGGGGCTATGAACCTCTCCCACGATGTTTGCACCAGACCTTATATATCAGCACAGCTGAGGCACACATGGAGGCACAGCCACCGCGCTTGAGGAGGATCTCCGCTTTTGCATCTTCCTTTAAAGGGTGCAAGGATCAGTCCCTGGGACATCTCTATTCTCCATCCAGGTCGAGGAGACCGTAAACCATTTCTGCCACTGTAAGTTAAGGTGAACGTAAAAACGTTTAAAGTCGTCATCATGGGGGTGACTGGGCACAGCAGCAGCCCGGGAGCGGGAAGGAGGCACATGCGAGTCCCGGGGCGAGAAGACCACCCAAAGCTGACATGCCCAGAGGTTCACCAGCAAGCCCAGCCTCCCAAATTTTGACCCTCGTGTCCACCTCCATAGTTTCCACCAGCTTTTCTGGTGCCGCCCTGGCTGCCAGGCATCCTCTGCTCACACCTGCTTCTGGACCAATTTTCCCCCCCAGCGAAGAAATCCCTGAAAACCCAAATTCCCGTGGGGCAAGGCCATTGGAAAGGCTACTAAGAAGGTGACACCTGCCAGGTGGGCTTGTCCAAGCTGGTCCTCTATACCTGCTGTCGGTGGCAACCCCACTGCGCTGCATGTTCACGACCTTTCTCGGGGGCACCGTGAGACAGCCAGGCCCTTTCGGGTCTCATCCGCTGCACTCTCCGCTTTTCCCTGCTGTGGGGTAGGACATGGATATCCTGCCTGAGAGGTGGGGTCCTGCCGGAGACGGGGGCTCCTGCCCGTCTGCAGGATGCCATCGCCCTCCTCGGGGAACGCCTGTGCCCCCATCAGGGCCATAGCCCAGCCGGGTGCGCTGGCAGAGAAATGACTTAGACAAGATACTGTCCTTAGGGCACATGGCATATTTTGGTCTTCACGATGAAACCCTAAGAAAGAAAACTCCCAAGCGGTCCTTTGGGCATGAACTATTTTGTCTTGGGTTGTTTGAACCTGTTCATTAGCACAACACATTAATTTCAAATAGTCCAAGTGCCCATGTAGCATAACTCAGTAAAAAAAAAAAAAAAAAAGATAAGGCTTAAATCTAAATAAATAAGTAGATGTAATAGTCAACTTCCTGGAATAATCCAGTGTAATTGCCCTTGGCAGTAGCAATCCTTCCATACACACCAGCAGCTTCTGAAGCCTAATGCTGATGTTATGTTATCTAAATTATTCAAGGCTTGGTTACAGAGAAAACTTCTAGCAAATGGAGAGGATAAGTTGGGTTTCAAGTGTAAAATTTCTTGTTTGAAGAGGACAAGGGCTCTTCTGAGCCTGTTTGATACGCTGCGTAACACGGGACCGCGCTTCACACGGCAGGAACCCTCCCCCCTCGAAACATAAGCGCGGCGCTATTTAATTGCCCCTTAAAAATATGCAAGGTAAAATGTGACAAGACATAAAACAAGCCAGCG
>NW_009221847.1:2598-3514 GCF_000690835.1 Fulmarus glacialis
GGGGGGGGCCCGGGGGGCCCTGGGGCCAGCGGCTGCCTGGGGAAACACACCCCACGTCACCCCGGGTGCTTGCAAAAAAGCCTTTCCAGTAAGGATTTGTGGCCCAAAGGAGACTCACCTGCAGCAGGACGGGGGTGGCTGCGCCCCCGGTCGCCCCGTGAAGACAGCCCCACGCGTCCCGCCGGGAGGCGTCCCCGCTCCTGGGGGAAGGTGTGAGCCTTGGCCGCCGAAGCAGCTCCGCGCAGAGCTGAAAGCAGAGTATGTTACTAGGAGTACATGCGTTAAACCAGCTTAATTTAATTAAGATGATAACTTAGGTGCTGTGGGGAACCCAGGTGCTGCCCGGTGACATGCACCCCTTCTCCACGGGCACAAAAGCCACCAGGATCACTCAGAAGCCACTTCACCAGCCTCTCCACTGGAGAACACCAGCCTGGCACGCTGCTGCTCCGAGAGGCAGCAGGCAGCTCTAGGGAAGGGCAAGGCTGAGCCAAGGCCCCAAGGTGCTTCCTTTAAGAGGAGCCTGAGCACAGCTCAGCTGCCCCAGCAGCACCCTGCCCCAGCAGCACCCTGCCCCAGCAGCACGTCCCCACGGACGGGGCCGCCACCCCGCTGCGTTTCTGCAAGCAGGGGCTGGCAGCAGGTTTGCAGGACAACGACAAACAGCTGCTGCTGTTTCGTCTATTAGGATTAGTTTGGTCTATTAAGACAATATATCGTGTAAATGACGTGGCTGGAAGACAGATGTTGCGCTGAACGCAATAGGCGGTTGGCACGGCCTGGTCCCAGGTGTGCCACAGCCTTCGCACACCACCTTGAGCAACTCTCCTGCACTCACCCAGTCTTACCATCAACACAGGACACACTGGTGCATCCCCAGGCACGTGCAGTCACCCCTGACACTAGTGGAGACCCC
>NW_009221847.1:3686-5407 GCF_000690835.1 Fulmarus glacialis
CAGGCGAAGCGGTAAACCCTCGCCGCAGACAAGGGCTGTGCCGAGGCGAGGGAGCGACGACAGGCAGTGCCGCGCTCCCGGACGGCTGTGCCCACGCCGGCGCTGAGAGCCCAGCCTCAACTTGCCCGCAGTGCCCCCACGCCGCTGCCAGCCACCCTCCTCCTACCCGTGGGAGAGGGCAGAGAAGGCAACCTGTTCACGCCTAAACCTTGATGGGCACAACGTCCAGCTGTTGCAGTGGAAAATAGGTAAGGAAATAAAAGAAATATTAACAAGTGAAAAAGAACCTCTCTCAAAAAAAAGAAAAAAATACAAAGCAAGCCAGGTATTTTCCAGCATTTTGCAGAACAGCACCGTATTTGACAGAAACTTCCCCCACGCATTTTGCTTTTTGTGCGTTTGTTTTAAACCCACCATCAATACCTTCTGTACTGGGTAAGATCTTTTCCCCCTCCAAATAAGACCTTGGCAGCAGGGTCTGGTTTTGGGTCCAAAGTAGACAACAAATACTGCAGAGCTCGTATTATTTTTAAAACAAGGAAACTATTTCAGTCTTAGGTATCCACAGCCGAATAACTCAAGAGCTGGGTATTACAATGAAATCTTAATAGCTGATTCTTCAATTTTAACAGCTTGCCCAATTACAGGTTAACTAGCGTTACACACCTTGCAAAGAGGAGCCCAGCCTACTCGGGAAAAACAGCAGCAAATGGTGTCACCGACGGGGCAGCAGACTTTCATCCCTCCATCATGCCAGCACGCTGCTTTGCATCTTCACGCTTAGCAGACAATCCAGCAGAGAGATTTTCGGGCCACCTCTGCCGGCTGTGATGCAGCACGCAGGCACCGCGCCGAGCACTCGCCGTGAGCCAGGGGCTGCTCCGGGGGAGCTGGGAGGGGGCTGACTCCTGCGAAAGCCTCGCTCGGACACCTCGGTACAGACCTAAAGAAAAAATCTGGGTGAAAGCAGCTCTGTTCAGTCTGCGTCCGTGCAGCCGGGGACTTCAGCTGCCCACGTCCGACCGCACGGGTGCTAATCCACAGCTGAACCTGCTGCCGCGTGGAGCCAGAGTCAAAGCTCCCACTGGCTTCCGTGGGGGCAGGATCAGGCCCCAAGGCAGGCAGCTGCTCTTGGCTTCAGGATTCGCGAGCTGCGGGTCCGCTGCCCGCGGCCGCCTGACTGCTGCTTGTTGTATTAAAAACAAAGAGAAAAAACCCAAACCGCAGTTTTGCCCATGCGTATCGCTGACACGTATTAGAATAAATGCAATTCAGATCTGCTCTCAGACAGAACCACTGCGTTTGCGAGCCTGCCTGCTGCACCCTGGTGACAGCATTAATATCAGCATTTGTTGGAATTATTTGCAGTGTGGCCCGGCCACAGCCGGAGGAGCCTTACCTTGAGCTCTGCAGGGAGCAGGCAAGGGGCTCCCCGGCAGCGCTGGGGCAGGCCGAGGCTGAAGGCTGCCCTTCACCACTCCCAAGGCACCCCGCTCCTCTGCAGCACGCTGAAGATGCACCTCGCGGGGTGGGTTTTGGAGGCAGATGCAGCTGCATGCCCCGGCGCGGGCTCGCAGGGGCAGCTCTCTCCCCAAGAAATGCCCAGGCTGTGCCTCGGTGCTGCCTTTTCTGGGCTGCAACGCCGGGAGAGGATCCTGTGCCGGGGAAAGCCGGCTGGTGCCGCAGCCCGGCCAGCCTCTGCCCTGCCCCAAGCCAGGGGG
>NW_009221847.1:5539-6085 GCF_000690835.1 Fulmarus glacialis
GAAAGACATCTAAAAAAAAAAAGAAACGGGAGATTCCCTTCCTTCCTCTTTCACATGCAGCAGTACCGTTAATTGACAAAAGAGCACTGTTTGGGCAACGGCACTCACTGCGACCTCGAGGAAGCCCAGCGCGGCTCTGGGGAGTGAAGGACCTGCTGTGGCCAAGTCCTGAGCCCCAATGGCCCAAAGAAAAGTCTCATCGCCCTCCTTCGTATGATACCCAACCCTACAGAACCGAGGGCGCTGCCTGCCCTTATTATGTGGTGTCCTGCTTGTGCAGACAGCATCAGTTAGGTTTTATTTATTCCTCCTGATCCTGATACGAGATTTTGCCAAAATGAAGTCTAACATCTTAGATTAAATTTCCTGCCCACAGGAAATTTTACATTTTTGGTACTTATGTAAAGGAACCGTGAGAGCTTTGTGTACCAGTAATGGCGCAAGGTGCCTGCTGCACCACACGTGCATGTGTGACAGTATTTTGAAGGGGCTGACTGCGCAGGCAGGCACCCCCTAGCCCAGAGGGACCCCATGGGCAAAGCCCTG
>NW_009221847.1:6210-6527 GCF_000690835.1 Fulmarus glacialis
GTGAGAGGCCCTAAAATACTTGCACTTAATTTGAGAGATGCTGTGTGTGCCAAGGTGCCTGAGACCCTGCAGCTGTCAGCCGGCTCCTGCAACACCCACCCGTGGGCAAGGCCAAGGGGCCAGAGGAGGTGAAGCAGCAGCCCTCCAGCAGCAGCAGCAGAACCCGAAAACCAGCGTGAGTGCACGAAGCCGGGGAGAGCATCATTTTTACTCCTTTATAAGCCTCCCCGGGCGCCCCGGAGGCGCTGAGCCCCGAAAGCGGTCCCGGGGCTGCGGGAGACGCGGGGCTGCCCCGAGAGAGGAGCCCGCAGCACCCC
>NW_009221848.1:0-242 GCF_000690835.1 Fulmarus glacialis
AGGCAGGGCCTGGCACCTCCTGCCCCTCGCTGCCCACCACGCAGCCCCAGCCCACGCGTGTCCCAGCACCCTGGGAGGGGGGGACCACAGGGTGAGCCGTGCATGGGGAGGGGGTACTCACAGGCAGTGTGGGCATAAGGGACACCCATAGGTGCAGGGTGGGGATGCACACGGGTGCTCAGGTCAGTGCACACAGAGGAGTGGGGGTGCCCATGG
Organism: Fulmarus glacialis; assembly: GCF_000690835.1. Taxonomy (NCBI): domain Eukaryota; kingdom Metazoa; phylum Chordata; class Aves; order Procellariiformes; family Procellariidae; genus Fulmarus; species Fulmarus glacialis. The sequence goes on from NW_009221848.1 coordinate 217, forward strand.
GGAGCACAGGCAGGTGTGGGGACCCC
>NW_009221848.1:328-583 GCF_000690835.1 Fulmarus glacialis
CAGGAGGGCCACAGGGGATCGGCCTCCTCATGCTCCTCCCAGGGGTCCCCCAGTCCCCAGGGCAAGAGCAGGGGGACCCCCCCCGACTCACCAAAGGCCTTTTTGGGCTGCACCAGGCGGAGGGTGAAGGGCTGAGCCCGGGGCAGCTCCCGCAGCATCCGGGCCACCTCGTAGTGCCGGCAGCCCACGATGGTGTGGTCATTGATGGCCTCGATGCTGTCGCCCACGCACACTGTCTGGATGCGGTTGATGATG
>NW_009221848.1:713-1250 GCF_000690835.1 Fulmarus glacialis
CACAAAACCACTTCCATGGTCCCATGTCCTTTAGCAACAGGGTCAGACAGGGAGGGTCCTCCCCAAACTGCACCCAGGGCCAGGGTGGATCCAGGGCAGGGACTGATGAGGGGGAGTTAGGGAAGGAGCACGGTCCCAGGATGGGGTGCCAGCAGGGGATGTCACCCTGCGGGGCCACAGCCCCCAGGGCTGTCCCTGGCCCCACAGCAGGGGGTTCACCTTGATGAAAGCGTAGCCGGCCCCGTTGTCCGTGATGGTGAGGCCAAGCGCGTCCTCTGTCTTGGTCACCTCCACCTCCTTCGTCTCTCCGCGGGGCAAAGATGAAGTCCTCCAGGCCGATCTGTCCCCCCAACAGCTTCTGCATGTCCACTTTGTGCGTGTTGAGCGTGCAAAAGAGGATCTGTCCCAGGGAACCCTGTCATCAGGGGCTGGGGATGCCCTGGCAGGGCAGGGGGGCAGTGGCAGTGCCGGGGCAGGAGCCGGCCGTGGGCAGATCCGGCCAGGTTTGGGCGCTGCCAGAGCAGAGGGGTCCGGGGA
>NW_009221849.1:0-12389 GCF_000690835.1 Fulmarus glacialis
GCACCCGGGCGCTTGCCGGGGAGCCGGCGAGGCGGGAGCAGCGGTAGCGGTGCGGGCTTGTTCTCCCCGTTGGCGGTGCTCTAAAGATGGGGAAAGACGGCCATTACCTGGGGGAGAAAGTTTCGCCTGCTTGCGGCTTTCTGGGCGTTTGCGGCATACTTTGTAGAACGGCGAGACGGGAGCGTTGCCGTTTTCAGTCAGCTTTTGGCTCACTTTTCCGCTGGCGTTCATAAACTCAAGAAAATGTCGCATCCCAAATGGAGAGTGGGTTATGGCAAAATGCTGGTACCGTATGTTGTTTGAACTCAAGACTCGAGCGGTATACTCTTTTTGATAATGTGTTAAACGCTCGAATGTGGTTTTTTTTTTTGTCGGAAAGTGTGTTAATAAAGAGCATGTGACAACAATCGAGTGTAGGGTGTAGTTACTTTTTTACTATTTCACCAAGATGGAGCACCATCTCAAACTACATCATTCTGGCCCATTGTTTAGAAAGCCCCTTTGCTCAAGTCGCTCTCAACGATGAATGTACTTCCTTTCTTTTGTTTTCCTTTACATCCGTAATGTTTCAATGGGAGGAGGGTGAAGAGGAAAGACTCCTTGCATTTGGGATCGTTATTCTTAAGTAATGTAAAACTACTGATAATGTTTAAAATGCACTGAACTTGCACAGTTCTGGACTTTTCAGAAAGATGCCCTTTCTGATCGGTGCTGATCAAGTGTGACAATTTCTATTAGGCGGGTGAAGACAAGTAGAATCTATAGCCCATGTTGTTATGTAGCATAGAGAAGTCCTAAAACTCTCTGGGGCCTCTTAGTCTTTTAAGAATCATTAGCTTTTCTTTAACTTTTTGTGTGATGGCATTTGCCTGTGGAAAGTGAGTAGCTTCCATAAACAGATTCTGAGATTTTATTTAGTCCTTAAATCCTAAACCTTTTCTATTAATTGATTCTAAAGTGGGAAGGAAAATCTCTGCTGCAGGTTGGGACTGCTGATGTCAGCTTTTAAAGGAGAAGATTTAAAAGTTTCAAGAGGTAGATCTTCACAGTGAAACCGGATTTCCTCCTGCTAAACCTGCTGTAATCCATTGAGTAGTGTAAACCGGATTTCTGCCTTTTGACAAGAATTGAACAGCAGTCTGTTCTGATTAATGGGTAACTTAAACCTTAGTGTGAAAGCCTGTTGTTGAGTTCTGCAAATGTTATTTTTGAGGTGTGGTTTTTTTTTTTTTGTTTTATCTTCTGTAACTTTAACAAAGTAATTTTGAGTGAATACTAAGAATATTTCACAGAATACTTGCTTCCTCCTGCATATGCTTACATGGTCACTTAAGAGGATTAAAAGCTATATAGTGATTAATCCCAGTACCAGAAAGACCAATTCACACTTGCAGTGCAGGCAGTAATAAATAGTTTTTAAATATGTGTACCTCATGACTGTCATTAGAATCTGATCCTAGGGTGGAGAAAAATAGCCAATGGTCGAAAGTGTTCGAGTTGACATGCTATCAGCTGGAGAAGGATGGAGGGGGAGAAATCCTATTTATACTCAAGTTGTATTCACTAGACCCTTAACAGAATCTGTCTTCATATTGTCCTCTTGCTCCCCTGTTGTCCATGCAACTAGCCTAGAGACTAGTATGATGAATTTGTGAGCTGGAAAGCAGATGATATGACATGTGACAAGGAATGTAGCCCCTGTTTCATTCTTGTTAGTAAATACTGAATAGATGAAGTCTCTGAGTTGTCTGCTTGGCTGATATTTGCTTTTTATAGTACATCCCAAAGTGATGAGTTGGTTATTTTGTAGTATGTGTTCTTACCATAAAAAAAACCTGAGTAATTCTTCTGCCGTTACGTTGTTCTGTGGGAGTAATCCATGTAGCTTTTGTCCCCTCTTCTTTTTCATATGTTATTGATACTTTCCTTTAAACGCTGTTGAGAATATTCCAAAAGATATTTTAAAAAAAAAAAAAAGGAAAAGTCCTGGGTTAAGACTGTTCTGAAATACCTGTGATCTTCGATGAAAGGTAGCTAACGTTACTTCATAGGACTTTGTCAGTTCTTTTGGTTAGAAGTAGAAATGATAAAAGGAGGTAAATCTGCTTAAAAGCTGTGTGCTTTCTTAGGTGAAAGTGTGTTTAAATTAAACCAGTCATATAACGGGAAACAGCACATGCTTAAATTAAAAGCCAAATTGTGCAACTGGTGGTTTTTTCTCTCTGTACACAATTTGCTTCAAAGCTTGATTTACAGGACACACAAACTGTTTCCTTTTAGATGGGAACCTGATGTAGTTGTGTTTAATGCCATACACCATCATGCTGTGTTTAAAAAAAGCCAGGAAGCAGCTTGAATTAAATCTCAAAATATAAGCCTTAAGTAAATATGTAGACGTGGATAAATCTTGTTTTGGATTGATGTGTGGAAGGTTTTTCTGGTGCCCAGGCTTCTAAGAGAGAAACTGAGCCTTTAATTTGTTGCATCCTGAATACATACACCTGTTTCATCTTACTACAACCTCTTCCTTTATGTCCCGTTACTTATATTGATTGTATTCATAGAAAAATAAAAGCTTCTGAATCTGTAGTATGTGCTCCTTTTCGGTGAAGCTTTAATTACAAAAAACGTGTTTTATTTGTAAGAAACATCAGGAGAAAACTGACAATTTCTTTCAACTTCTAAAAATGCTAAGTATAATTTAGTGTGGATTGAAATAGGTATCTCTTGAAAATAAGCTAAAAAAAAAAAAAGAAAACAGTTAAGTACTTCTTGCATATTCTTCATCACGGTTCTTGATTGCATTCTGCTAACAGCCTGTGTTTCATCTTTCTTCCATGAATTTGTCTAGTAGGTGTTCATCTGAGCAGTGTTTTATATACTGCTTTAAACCAAAGACTCCAAACCCATGTGATGGTGGGTATAGGTAACACATGTTTCCTTCAATCTGTAAGAAAGATACAGGAATGTGGGAGAAATCTTACTGCCAGATGCAGCCAGCTTCAGTCATGCTTCCAGAGCTGATGAAGCTTTCTCTTTGTCGAACAGATGTGCTGGATGCTTTGGGCCTTCCCTTTTCCTTTTGCTAATTTCAGTTCTGCCTCTAAGTGGCTGGTAAGCAGTGTCTTGTAAATCTTGGGGTAATTACATGAGCTTTTTTAATTAGACTTGCAGAGGAATTGACCACAGCAGAGAAATCAGCTATACATGAAACCTCCCAAATGTCAAAGAAAATGCTGTGTTTATTTGTTTTCTTGTCTCTAGGTATGGTTTTTTTTGTAAATGCTGGAAAATTTTCACAGGGATCTAAGGCTTCTTTAAATTCAGGATGATGGCATTGCATTAAATTTGCAGAGATATGATTATAGCCAACATGGAAAATTCCAACTGAAAATCTTCTAATACTGTACGTCGTGCATTGATTTGCTGGGGGGATGAAGTAAAAAGAATTTAATCGCAAAATTCAGACTCATTGCTGTAGAAATGGAAACAGGCAGTGTAAATGAAAATGTGGTGTAAATGGAGTGTTGCTATTTTGGCAGAACTGAGGAGTCAATTTATACTAATTCTATATATTTCTAGAAAAGATGGCAAGGGGCACAGTCATTATATAGCCTTGACTACTCCTTTCCTCCACCTCCAGTACAGGAGGTGTTCTGAAAAATCATACAGAAAGGAAGTAATTTCCGAGGAAAAATGGCCTTCGTGGCTCCTAAACAGGTGCGATTTCTTTGGGATAGTAGGCTTCATGAAAATAATTCTGAAATACTGAAAATTGACGTGTGAAGTAGAAGGGTCAGCCTCTCTACAGGAGAGGAAAGGAAATAAAGAAACTGTAACTGTCTCTTCTGTGGTTGCAGTTCATGCTTGGGAATGTGTTCTTGGGATGGTCTGCTGAGGAAAAAAGGATGATAAAAGCTGGAGAATATTAATTAGACTTTGGCCTCTGTTTCAAACTGAAGAGAAAGGGTGGAAAAGTCAGTCTTACTGGTGAGGTTCTGGAAAGATTCTTAATAATTTTCACTGATTTGAATACTGTGTACAACAGTGTTTTCCCTCCCACTAGGCAAGAGGGACCTGATCCATTTTCTCTGCTGGTGTTTCTGTACTGGTGGCAATGGATTTACAGTATGAAAGAGGAGTTGTGGGGTTGTGAATCAGGGTCTGATACGTGTCTCTGCCTCTTGGTGAGTGTGTGGAAGAAAAAGTCTGTGGAGGGCATGGAACCACAAAAGGATAAAAAAAAAAAAAATCTTTACAATTTGCCGTTTCCAGTAGATTTGGATTAATTAATTGAGAAGACGACAGGGTAGACGTCTTCTGGTGTTGGATGAGAATAGCTGTGTGAGTGCACTCTGCATTCATCCTCTGCTTATTAGTTGTGTCCAGTCCTGTCTAATATGTTATTTCTTCAGGGGCTGTGCCTGCAAAGTAATGCTCAGAACTACTTAAATTGTGACACTTGCTCTTTCATTTTATCAGGTGTTTGCATGAGCAGCACACATAGATGTAAAACATAAAAAAAAACCCAAAATTTTGTATATTCTTGGTAAATAATTAAATTTTTTCCTCATAGAGCCATCTTTCTTTTTAAGTCATTCTAGGCACTGTTATAGAAGACGGGGCATTTTAAATCTATTTTTGTTGTAGGGGGAGGGATGTGCAGGTTAGAATAGATGTTTTCTTTGCTTAAATAATGATAGGCAGTGATAGCTGCCTTTAGAAAGCAAAGGACCAGCCTTCTGAGAGAACAGACACTGATGTGAAGAACACTTTTCCTCTCCTCATTAGCTGTCACTTCTGCAGGCCTAATAGAGTGTACAATGTCTTGATCAGCTAATTCACCTCTGTTTTCCAGGCATTCATGCATTGTTACATGTTTATCAAGTCCTCTAAAAGGCTTTGTGTCAGACATACGTTTTGCTATTATTTGAGCTGTGAAAGCCTTTCTGAAGGGGTTAGCCTTTTCTTCTGTCTTTGCTTCTCTTGGTGTTATGGTCACTTTATTTCAGGATCTAAAATCAAAAATGAGGAGGAAAAAAAGCAAGCCCCCTGCTGCATTCAGAGCTAAAATATTTGGCACAGGGCCAGACTTGGTGTCTGTAGCCCATATCACACTTGTCACTAATGCCTTCTGATAATTGCAGTAACGTTTCTTGGTAATGTCTACAATATGTCACGAAGCTGACTGACTGTTCTGTATTAGGTTTGGAAGGCAAAGCGTAAACTTAACGTTCCTTCATGTCAAATCCTTCAGTGAGCTCAGCGGTGGAATCTGTAATGATTTAAGCTGAGCTTGGTCGTGTTCTAAGAGTCATAAAGAAAACCAGCTTTGGAGTCCTCTGTGTACTCGTTAGTTCCTTTTTCTGAGTCACTTGGCTTATCCCCAAAATCTGTTTGTGGGTTTTTTTGGTTAGGTTTTTTTTTTGCCTGCTTAGTTAGTCATAATAGGAATAGTATCTACATGAAGGATAGTAACTTCTGAGTGAAAGAGGTTTGGTTTTTTTTTTCCATTCCATGGGTAGTTCTTGGTTTGACAAATAGTTTTGTTAGCATTGGTTTTCACTCACTTTGTCACAGCTAATGAAACTACTAATTTTCCATGTTTTCTTTTTGAAATTTTTCGTAAGATGCTTCATTCGAGTTTGATGCAGTTTTGTCTGCGATGCCGCTTCATGTGTCATGTTTAACGTAATGATTTGAGATTTGTTTTTACCTACTGATACACTACATTTGCTTGTCTTAAGTTTTCCATTTCTTAAGTTAGGGGTTTTATCAAAATTGCCCACAGGCTTTGAGATGCTATTAATTCCTTCTCTTGGAAGTAATAAACTTTTTTGCTTATAGCAGTGCCAGTTATCCATCTGAAAATTAAAATACGTAAAAATCCATAAATGATTGTTATGATCACAAAGCAAAACACTCTCAAAACTGCAATTTCATAATTTGTTTTAATTTTGTTTTCTTGGCTTTACTTTTTTCCCTTTACATGTAGCACTAACTTCTTCCACAACCCTAACTCTATTCTCTATACAATCCTTGCTTCATCTGATGTAAACCAGAACAACATTTTTTCCTGTCAACAACTCATGTCCTCTTTAATCTTATTCAATTACTTGGTCTCAGCTTCTACTCTTGTGTTCCTCTTGGATTCCCCCTGCCTCTTCATTCAAGTCCCCCTTGATTTTGGTTCTCAAGTTTAGCACTCCACAGTGCCATGCAGCAGCTGGGATTAGAGATGGAAGGGCTAATTGCAGTCTCAGTGTCTGTGCCCTTGAGAAGAGGCAAGCTCTTCAGAGACTTTAGGTGCTAAACTCCGAGTTTCTACAGAACACATTATGTTTGGAGTACTTCTCCTTTTTGAAATTCCTTAATTTTTTATACATAGTTGGCTTAGTTTCATAGGGATATTAAATAACACTTCTCTGACACCTGGGTATCCTCCCTACCCAAGACACTGTGTAAAAGCAAGGGAACAATTGCATTGAAAAGTATTAAGAGTTTAATTTTTTAAGCTTTACTGTCAGAAATAGGAGATCCAGTTTAGCAGCAGCGTGCTAAAAATGTCATCCTTGTGTAGGTGCTGTAAAATAAAAAATTTCAAGTGATCAAATTTCAAGAAAATGTTTAAGTAATCAAAACCACAATCTTAAAGAAACTAATAGGTAGCCCTTAGTTAAAAGATGGGGCTTGCGGCATTATTGGTAACCAGTAGTTCCTGTTACCAAACAATTTGTTTTCCTGAATTTCATTTTCAGCTATCTGGAACCTGGTAATTTTTTAGAATACCTAGTTTCTACAGTGCATTAAGGTGCGTATGTTGTGTGGAGACAAATGCGATGTTACAATTCTTCTGATAGTATTTTAGCCCTAGAAAGCTAGAACTTCAAGCATGCATATGTTTTGTATATTTGAATATTCTTGGTGTTATCTACAGATAAATAATGCTATATCAAATACAGAAATGTATCTGAAGATGCTTTTCAGCTAATGCAGATTTCTCTCCTGTCCCAAAATGTAACTTTCTCTCCCTATGTGAAAAGCAAGGGAGATGTGGTAAAAAGTATATAAAGTTTGTGCTTGCATTAACTTGTGTTTTCTGAGTTCTTTTGATGTGAAAGGTTTTTTTCTTGTATTTTATTTCTTTGCTTTAAATTGTGCCACAAGAAGAAGGATACCATTTCAGTTGCTCTAAAAAGCCTAGTTGTACTCAAGTTCTGCGGGTACATTAGGGAATTTAGCAGTCAGAACTTGTGTGCAGAAGAACCTGAAAATAATCCCTATCCTCTTACGTTTTCTGAATACAACACTCACGGGCAGGGCACAGGTGGACAATTTAGGTTATGAGTTGAAGATTGATTTTAGAACTCCAGTGCCCCTTGTGAACACAGTTTCCTAGTTTTAAATTAGTTCAAATTTTTCAAGATTTTAGTAAAAGTAGAGAAGTTCAAGAAAGGAAGGAGTAATATAAATGAAAAATTGGGAAGAGCAAATGTTTATGACCAGGGTAAAAGCTGTATTTTATGGTACTCTGATTCTTTATTAGTTCACGTGCTGTTTCCTTTTTTGTTTCTTCAAGACACAATAGTGTTTATATTTAAACATAAAATATTATCACAGTTTATTTGGTGTAAGCTGAGTAGTGATCAAGTATGTTGTGTTATTAGACTGTATCTGTGACTGAGACATGATAAATAGATTTTAACATTTAAGCATGAAGCTGAATAACATTTTCTTATTTTGTCACTTTTGCCCTGAGTATTTGTTCTTGCCTGTAAGCTACAGTTCAAAAGTGTTCTTAGGACAAGGTGGCCAAAATCTACAATTTTCTTGGATTGGTTGGCAACAGAGGAGATCATCTATTGTAAAGCATATCACGTTTATCACTAAGTAGGGGGTGTTACTGCATTTGCACGCTTTGCTTTGCAGTAGTGGTAAGATATTTAACTCTAACAAAGCTATTTGTATGAAATGGCTGCAAAGACCTCACTGTGTTTCTCCCTGATCTTCTGAAGATAGCAGAACTCCCTTAGTTTGAGAACCTGTCGAGAAGGTGCCTACTAAACTGGTGTAACATGTTGATTGACTGTTAACTTGGTTCAGTTTCATTTCTCAAATAGCACTTGGTTGACTTTCTCGTCTGCATTCTTAGGACCCTGCATAGATCTTATCTTTCAGCATAGATTTCTTTCATGAGTCTTTGGATTTTTGGTTTATGTTGCTTGCTATTTGCTCTGCCAGTAATGCCAACTTTGTTGCTCTGCTGTTTGTCTTTTGTCTTTCTTACATTCTCTTTAAGCTCACACAAAACCTATTCTTACTGAGATTGCAGCTGAGGACTGCTTTTTGAGGTTTTAAAATAGAATTATGACAAAATGACCAACTTTTTTGTACGTGCATTTTATTTTCTTTCCTTTAGTTCCCATGTATTTATTTGTGTGTGTTTAGGACTGGTGTCTTTTTAATGGTTTCTGTAGCACCTTATGCTCCTTGCTTTGTTTTAATAGTGAGAATGGAACATTCTGGTTAGTTTTTTAGCACTGCTGCAAAACATAGTAGTGTATGCTTTTTGATTGCCTGTTTCCCCTTCAAGACACCTTCAATTATTTCAATGTAATTTCTCTCTGATGTGGAGTCTATCTGACAAATCAATACTAAGCTCTTCTGATGCCGAACCCAGTAAAGCTCATTAGGCTTATAGGTATGAGAAGTGTGTGTTCCTGTCTGCAGGCTCTAAGGAGATGCAGGGAGAAGGTTCAAGCACTTTTAAATTGATGCCTTTCTGCAAAGGAGCTATTCTAGAAAAAAGATTGTATTTAAAGCACCTATTTTTCATGTGGATTCTCTCTAGCATCACTGAGGAAATGCAGTAATCAATGAGAATCCTGTCAGATATTAATTCTTGCCTTTTTTGTCCTTCAAAATGCCCCAATGTTTTTGTTGAAATACTGTAATGATCATCTGTGTTCAACAGGATGCAGTCAGGGAGGACAGTGCCATAACTAGCAGTGCCAGTGGGAGCGTATCCGGCACACTAATACGTTAAACTGCCAAGCAATTTGAGCAAGCCTGTTAGTTACACATTTTTGTTATGCAATATTTAACATCTATGGCTGTGCTGCAAGAATGGGGTAAAGAAAGTTACCTCAGATGAATTTTTTCTTTGCCAGTAGTTTCTGTTGCTGGACAGATTAATTGGTGCAAGATCGAAGTCCTGGCCTTTGATTTCTGTTCTCTTTGGGAGATAGCTTTCAAGGATTTGTTTTCTTACTGTTTAGAATTGAAGGTACACATGTACATTGTTTTTTAATGACTTGATTTCTGGCATTGGCTATAAGGATTGCCAGACATACCATAATGCAATGTTCTTTGTCAAATAACTGACAACACATTACTTTTTTCTTTTTTAAAAATTCTATAACTAGATAGAAATCTTTGGGTGTGCTGTGAGATGGCTTTCTAACAGAAAAGAGTTTTCTTGGTCAGCCTGTAGAGCTTGGCACAGAGCCTAGGTAAGTATTAAATTGAAGACCTGAATTTAAGGCAGTGGAGATCAGCAAGAAATGAAGATCTTACTAGTTAAAAAAAAAACAAAACCAAACCAACCAACCCCTCTCCTGCCACTAAACCCCAAAACATTTTACAGTTGCTTGAATCTAAAGCTGAGAGAGAACTGTGTGTTAGAATTTGTAACTTGGTCCTGCCTCCACCCTTGGTGCACTGAGTTGCCTGCTGTCTGGAGATCTTGGTCTGTTTTACAATGGTAAGTGATTTGAATTCAGAGTACTTTGATGTCATGGAGACTACGATGAGAGAAGATGCTATGTTATTAGCTCTCACGCCAGTGCAAGGCTTGCCTACATTTTTGCCTTATATGGTATTGTCAGAATGGTGAGTTCCAAGCTTCTGAACCTCTGCTAAAGTTGTCCTTAGTTAATTTTCTAAAATCCTTTTAGTTTTGTCATCAATCTGTTACATTCTTGCATGTCACATTGCGTAATTTGATTTTTCCACACTGTATATCCTTTAAGTGTTGGTGAGTTTTCAGTGTCATTTCATGTAAGCAGAGTACGTTTTGCTATGTTTTGGAGTTTTTTTTATTTAAATCAATGTTGTTGTGATGATTTTCATTCTTCCTTCTAGTTTTGTGAAATCTTTTTGGAAACAGAATGCATGCAATCTCCCTCCCTCCCTGCACATCCTAGGCGCCTGTTTCTGCCTATGTAGAATGAAATTGTTTTAATGCCTTAAATTAACCTCTATGGGAAAAGGGCTCCCAAGTGCCTGTAAAGGCAATACTCCTTTTCCCTTTTTCATAGTAGTGGAAAGCTGATAAACCAATCTGCAGCTGTAACATTGAAAACTTGAAACTGATTTATCTTTTGAGTCCCCCTAGATCTTTCTGGTTTCCTCCTTCCCACTGTCTTGTTACCATTGAAACAGGGATAGCATTTCATTATCTCTGTGGTAAGTTGAGGCACAGAGAAATTTATTTGTTCAAGACTGCAAGGCTGCTGGTGACCTTGAATTTCCTGGTTGTCTCTCATTAACCATGAACTCATAACCTTAGAGCAGTTTCGTATCAGCTATAACATAATACAGAGATGTCAAAGTTCTATCTTCTAATACAGTTCAAGAACTTGCAGTGCTAAGTATGAAATGACTGTAATACCTGGACAGACCTTATCTAAGCACCAATCATTTTCATCAAACATTTATCTCAGATAAATCAACCTCTATCACAGAAGTGATCTTGATACTGTTCAGAGATCTGTTCAACAGGTAACCAATGCCAAGAAGCTGTGCAGATGAAGAAATGTTATTGCTTATGTAGTATGCTGACTTTCTGAATTGTGTCATATAATTAATAAAACCGTAACTGGATAATATGGTGAAATAGTGTTGCAGTGATACTGTTTAAGTTTTTAGCAATGCGGAATGACTGGGTTCTGTGTCCATCCCACAATATTTACTACTTCCTTTGCTACATCCTAAAACTTCCAAGCTATCAGAAGTTGAATGGTGTCCTTTGATTATGGTGTCTTGGCCCCTGGGAGGTAATAGGGGGAAAAACCAGACCAAACATCACATTTTAAACCAAGATTTTTGTTTCTAGATTTCTTATTTGCTTTGTCTCTTTGTTGTATTTTCTCTGTACTCTCACAGCTATGTTTATACAGCTCTTCTAAAAAGATGAATGATGACAGAGTGGGAATTTAACTTTGGGAAGGATTTTGTCTTTTGACTTTTTATTACATTGGAATAAAAGGAGAAACTTTATGAATCTTTGGCGCATTTAAAAATAATGCAGTATTGTGGTTTGATTTTTTTTTTTTTTCCTTGTTTGTATTTTGTCTCACTAGAGCTTTGTCTTTTTAAATATTATTTGTGTGTTAGCACAGTCCCATGTTTCACTTAGAAAATGTTTTATGGCATCCTCCATGATCTTTTTGAACTGTTTCATGACAAAATTCTGATAAAATTGACGAATTTCACAACCTATTTTTATTTTGAAAGACTGACATATTCTATCAGCATGCTATTTCAAAACATTTCTGACTAGTTATTTTTAGCATGAATAACAAAGAACAACAAATTTTTATCAGAGAGGGAAAAAGGAGAAAGTCTTTGTGTTCACTAATTATCTTGGAAAAATAAGACCTATGTTGTCATACAATGTTGAAGGGAAAGGCATTCCTTTGAACTTGATTTTTTTTTTTTAACAAAAATCTGGGCAATTCTGTGTCACTGCAAAGTGCTATCCTGAACTTTCTTTGTGAAATGCTGTTATGATTCCATGTCTGTCTTTGATTTCTTCATAAAGTGTGTTCCCTTTGCAGGAGCACTGTAGCTACTTAGAGTATCAGTGTGGGTAATAACCTCTTCCCTGGGCAGCCTGTTCCAATGTTTGATAACCCTTTCAGTGAAGAAATTTTTCCTAATACCTGATCTAAACCTCCTCTGGTGCATCCTGAGACCATTTCCTCTTGTCCTATCGCTGGTTACTTGGGAGAAGAGACCAACACCCACCTTGCTACAACCTCGTTTCAGGTAGTTGTAGAGCGCGATGAGACTAAACAATCCCAGTTCCCTGAGCTGCTCCTCATAAGACTTGTGCTCCAGGCCCTTCACCAGCTTCGTTGCCCTTCTCTGGACACGCTCCAGCACCTCAATGTCCTTCTTGTGGTGAGGGACCCAAAACTGAACACAGTATTCGAGGTGCGGCCTCACCAGGGCCGAGTACAGGGGCACGATCACCTCCCTACTCCTGCTGGCCACACTATTTCTGATACAGGCCAGGATGCCGTTGGCCTTCTTGGCCACCTGGGCACACTGCCGGCTCATGTTCAGCTGCCTGTCAACCAGCACCCCCAGGTCCTTTTCCTGTG
>NW_009221849.1:13489-42556 GCF_000690835.1 Fulmarus glacialis
CCCAGCCGAGAGTACGCCCGTCCAAGCCATGAGCAGCCAGTTTCTGCAGGAGAATGCCGTGGGAGACAGTGTCAAAGGCTTTACTAAAGTCAAGGTATACAACACCCACAGCCTTTCCCTCATCCATGAAGTGGGCCACCTTGTCATAGGAGGAGATCAGGTTGGTCAAGCAGGACCTGCCTTTCATAAATCCATGCTGATTGGGCCTGATCCCCTGGTTGTCCGGTACATGCTGTGTGATGGCATTCAAGATGATGTCCTCCATAACTTTCACTGCCACTGAGATCAGACTGACAGGCCCGTAGTTCTCTGCATCCTGCTTCTGGCCCTTCTTGTAGATATCATGACTGCTACTAGGAAGTAGCCAAATACACTGATCAAGAGCTCTGTTTCCACTCTGAAGGGTACATGTGTGGTGGGTTTTTTTGAGAACTAGGTGTCATGGAGAGGGACAGTGAAAGGACTGAGTCTCAAACTTCTAGACTAGAATACTTTTTTTCACATTTCTTTGCCTTACTGTCCAATTCAGTAGGATTATAAAGATTTTTAGATCTTTGTATATTTATTTATTTTGTGCATATATATATAAATATAAAAATGCTAGTCTCCTTGATCTGTTCTGGTCATTATCATCAGCAGAGCCAGCAATTCTACTTTGGTATTAGGAAGAAAAAAGGTGAAGTAGTTTAGCTTGTGTTTCCCAGTCTCCTTTTACGTATTTATCAGATGTGCCTATAACTAACACACTTAGATGATAGAGAGAAGGGACTTGATTCTTGACCTGTGCTTTGAAATTAAGACACCAAGTGCAGGTGTACAGCACTGTGTTATGCTGTCTTAGCTGGATGCAGCATAGCACTGTGGCCTCTCACTGGCTCTGTGACATTGCACTCTGAGCACTGTTGGTTAGGCAATTGAGTGGAACAGCTGCATCTATTATGAGACACTACACAGCAGGAGGTAGATCGTGGTGTGTAAAAATGTTCAAGATACGGTCTTAACAGTGACCAGCAGGCCTTGCCCATGAGCTTTGCTGCAGCTTTTGCTAGATGCAAATGCTGAGCTGCTCAGGCTGGAGTGTAGGGCACTGAAGGATGTGTCAGGGACTTAAATCTTGGGTGCAGATATATCTTGAGGACATAGTACAAGGCTAATCTTGGAGGAGGAAGCATGCTTAAAGACCATGGTTTGGGCATGGTGAGGAGGTGTTCTTCAGTATGACACTTAATAATGTAAAAACATTTGAATAGACTTGCTTGCATTAGGATTTGTCCAGCTTGATGTGGATGGAGTTGTTGCTGTGAAATTTTTTTTTTCAGTGCTAAACACTCGCAAAACTGTGGGGCCCGCTGTGGTGTTTGTTGGTGAATTCTTCTCCTCTGTATGGAATTACTGCCACTGTTGCTTCTGATCTTGGTCTCTAATAAAAACAGAGAGAAAAAAAGAGAGGACTGTAGCAGCTTCAATCTCAAGGTAGAAAAGTCTTCAGATAAGAGCACATGTTGGTGTCACTTGATATTCTCACTTGTTTGTCTCTTGATATTGCTGTTTTCATGAGAATGACTATGCTGTTAGTGGTAACTGCTCTTATATGGAAACTGTTTGTGGTATCAAGCCTGTACGTTGTTGAATTAGCTACCAGCCTATGCAGCCAAAAACGTGTTTGCTCCTCACAACTGCTTTCAGGCTTCTGTGCCTTCAGAAATAAACTGTGTAACATGTTCAATACCTGATGCCCCTTATCTCTGTGTTTTGTTTGGTGGGGTTTTTTTTGGTTTTGTTTTTGATTTTCTTTACAGATGTCTGTTTTCCACAAGGTTGTTTTTTGGACTACTCACCTGGGGAATGAAATAAGTCTCTGACTCTTTCTGCTTCCTGGCCAGTTTTCTGCATACCATCTATCTAAAATACCTTGCCATAGATGGGAACTATTTAGGATCCTTCTGTTTTTCCTTCAGCTGTCCTTGTTGATGTGAATCATGTTGGCCTTTGCAAGGAGCTAGTTTTCTGACTGTTGCTTTATTATGTGAGCTGATAATTGCAACTGACCTATTCCTCAGGAAAGGACATTCACCCTGCGAGGGTATCATGGATCCACTGCGTGTGCTTTGCTGGTAATAACTGCAGTTTCTTTGAATGCATAGCCTTTTCAGTGTGTAGATACTTCCTCCCCCTTTCTTTCCCTTTTTTTTTTTTTTAAATGAAGGGTAGCTCTGCCTCCGAGACACTGACCCTGAACTTAGCCTTTTCTTTTTCTGTGGTTTGTCTGCCTTACTAGACAGTCCTGTCTGGAGGAGTATGTACACCTGATGTTTGCAGAAGGTGTGTTTTTTTATCAGCTGGAATTTAATACTAAGCGGCATAAGGTTATGAGGTAATGAAAAACATGTATGCATACAGTCTAATGTCTCTGCTTCAAATGCTTTATATTGAATTCTTCCATAGTGGAAGAATGGGCTTCTGTTTATTCTCATCTTTATTCTTATCTCTAATTCCAGTTATGTTTTTTGCATGCACTGTCCCAGCAGCTTTTGTTAATCTCTTGCTGATCTCAGTTGCACCTTCAAGGTAACTCTCTTCATATGTTAACATGTCATGATGATAAACTTTCATCCCTACTTGAATTTGCCTATTAGGCTTTGCTGGCAATTCCATCATAAAGAGCTTTAGCAGCAGAGTGGCACGTGGAGTTTCCAGTCCAGCTCTTCTCTTCAGTGATCCATTTCACAGCAGCCCAGCTCTGAGTTCATCAGAAAGGCTGACACTAGACTGGCTATGACCCTTCTGCTCCCACAAAAGCTATGTTTAACATGGATTGTTTCAGTGTTGGGGTTTACAGAATAGAACCACACACAATTGTACAGGTACGATAGAGTGAGTAGTGAACTCCGGCTTCAGGGAAGGAATGAACTGGTGGCAGAACTGGGGAGAGGAGCTCCTGAATCTGGTTACTGCTGAAGTCTTCGTGGTAGAAGCCAGGGCCTGACTCACATCCAGACTTGCTCCTGATCCAAGCAAGGAGGTGAAACCTCTGGTACTAAGTGACTAGCAGCACAAAAGTGAGTGGAATGTATTTCTGATTAAAAATAGAACTGAAATATCATTTGTTGTTTGCACAGGGGATAATGAATGTGGTAGCTGTCTTGAGTTTTACTACCTGTAACTACTATGTGTTCTCGGCAATCCAGCAGTGTATCATGTATCTGCTGATGTTAACTCTGCCAAAAGACACTATTGCATCAAGTCTACCCATCTGATTATTTTGTGTTAATAAAATGATTCTGATTCATAATGTTGTACTGGTGTACCAACATGGCTGGTGTCATTGGAGGCACAGCCCAAGTAAGCATTTTAATAGTCTGAAGACTTTTCTTCGTCATAGGAATAATCACATCAATTTAGGTATACTTTTATGCTTCTGAAATGGTATCTGTGCTGTATTGGCATTCTGCCTATTGCAGCTCTTAACTGCTTCTGAAATGCATTCTGAAGGGGAGACAGGAAGGAAGAAAAAATTGCCAATAACAGAGAAGAATTTCCAGCTTCTTAGTTTGGTACAGGATCTCATGTTACATGGGTTAATAACCTTAATAAGAGAGAACGTAGGGCCTCTGAACATCAGCACTCTTGCTAGCTAATGTCAAGATTAAGTTGACCCTACTATGGTTCCAAGCTGTGATAGAAAGGAGACCTTTTTCAAGCATCTGGTTTTTAACTATATTAAAGTTTATGTTAAATGATAATGGGAAGAGCATTGAGAAATTGAAAAATAAATTAATAAAGGTTGAAAGAGTATCTCCCAAAAGGAAAAGTGATAAGGTCACCTAGCCCTAATACTTACTGCTAATTTTAGTCGGTTACACCAATAATTTAATGGAGCCTTGTCAAAAGACATTCCCATCATCAGAAAAGTCTTCTGCAATTGTAACCAAATGTTTGTGTGAGTGTTAGGTAACTATTTTTTCTGTAATGCTGATTCTATTAATTAGGGTTAGTTTGCACTACTCCTACTATCTGTGATTTGGCGAATATGATATGATCTTCCCAAGGTGGCTATAACCTTGATTATTTCCACCAGATCTTTTTGAGTTACATGGCTGGCTCTGCATGGTGTTGTGCTGAAAGTGGAAGCCTTATTGTTAAGGAGGGGTGAAAACTACTTTTTGAAAAGCAGAGTCTTGAGATCTTGAGAAATATTTGCCAAGTTGAGTAGAATTGTATTTTCAGTTAAAGAACCCTGTGGATATCTTTTCAGAAATATGAACAAGTCTATCCTGCATTTGTAAAATACTCTGATTTTTTTTCAGAGAAGACTCCTGGAAGGAATTGTGTACTGGTTCTGAAAGTGAGAAAGAAAGGGAAGCAGCCTCATGAATTTTCATCCTCAGCCTCATGTGATTTGGAGCAGGCTCTTGACCTCTGTCTTCTCCCCATCAGATGCATACCTTCAGTAGCAGACTGTAGAGTTCATGCTCGCTACAGCAAAGAGGGGCTGTACAAATCGGAATGTTTGTGGAGTGATTGAGACAGAATATTTAAAGTATCTTGGGGAAGATGACCTGGGGTCTTCTGTCTCCTTGGATATTCAGCAGGTAGAGGATTTTGAACCAGTATCTCTCATTTCCTGGAAAAATCTTTAACTGTTGTGCCGTGTGGCATACGGACAGCATTGGGTAAATACCTTTTGTCTTTTTTTCTTCCTGATTTCAATAACGGTGCTCATGTTCCCTATTAATTGAAACTTTGCTTTCCTCTGTACATACTTCAAAAGTGATGAAGAGAGCACAAAGCCAAAAAAGAAACTTCAGGTTAATTCAAATCCTTTGACCAGAAACAGCACTGTATTTTAAAACTAGCTTAAAAAAAAAGGCCGTTACAGCCAAACCGAAGATTTACTCCGGTTTCGGCTGGTTGGCACAATTATTCAGACAACTCAGTGTTTTGAGACTTCTTCATGCACTACCTTGATTTTTTCTGCGTGTATGCTAGTGTTCCTGTTTATCTGGTTATCACCTGTTAAAGTATAAGTAGTTCTTAAGATTTTAGGGTACTGATGGAAGAATTGGAGGGTTTTTTCTGGTGTGTTTTGTTCTTTGCTCTGACATATTTTAATACTAATTATTGTGTGTGTTCTCCCTTCCTCCCAAGACTTTTAACAATGTGCTTAAACCATCCTTGTTTCCTGTCTTAATAGTACTTCTGTACTCCTGTCCAAAAAAACCACTGGCAAAAATAACGCATCTGAATGATCAGTTCTGTGATTTGATAGTCTTTTGTAATCTGAGAAATAGACAGTGTATTCAAGGTGTCTATTCCACCTTCTATGCAAGTAAACATGCATATTTGGTCACAGGCCAGTTTAATTTTTATTCAACAGGTATCATTACATTTAGTAGAGTGAGAGGAAGAAGTAGTTCAGTAGCAGAGTATCTGACATTCAGTACTGACCATAATTTTTATACATCTATGTAAATTAGTGTAATTTCTTTTCCAATATTTTTCTATAAAGGCTGTTAATGAAGAATTTAAATGCTAAAGACTCCAATCTGTGCATCTGAAATTAGCTTTTAAAAATGGGCTCTTAAGTTGAAGAAAGGAAATTTTTCACTGTTTAAAGCTTTTCACAGGCAGTGAAAAGCCCGAGTTGGGAAGTACATGGCTATATATGTTAAAGTCAGCAGAGCTGTGTGCATAGTTTTGCATGTGCTTAATTGGCTTGCATAACTGTGGCTGTTCTGTAGGACTTCTGGATATATTTATTCTCCAGAAGAGTTAACAAATAAATAATTTTTTGAGATAGTTCTTCCTCCAGGGGCTGCCTCAGGGCATTCCACGGTTGAGTACAGTTCTGTAAAGTTAATTTCAGAAAGCCATGTAAGTGTCAGTAAGCAGGCTAAGATGAGGTAGTCACATGATTAATTCCCACACGTCTCTTGCTATATGATAGCTGCATGAGGTGAAGTTATTCACAGCAAGCGTGATGGAGGAGCACTTTATGGTTATTGCCAAAGACACTGTCATAGTTCTGGTTGGACAGTGAGCGTGCAGATACGATTCAGTCAAACCTAGATATTACTCTGTCTTAACCCCTTTTCTTGATTTTCATTTCCTTACTGTTGCTCTGCAAAACCAGTAAAGTTCTCGTATCCACTTGCACTTCTATTAGTACATTGGTAGGAACTGCAGTTTATTAAGTGTATAGGAATGAGTTTCTAGAAACCGATGACAGAAAAAGCAAAGCACTTCTTGACTGGCAGCTCTCCTAGCCGGCATTCTGACTGATTCACTGCTCTGTTCTTGCTGCTTCTTTGCTTAGTGACTTGCAACGTTCTTGCTCCTTTTTTTTCTGCTAGATACACCTGTTTATTCACATGGAAAAATGTATCTCCTGGAGGCAGTCTTCTATTCATAGTTCATTGCATCCTATAGTTTTTCCAGCAACCTACCTCTCTTTACAAAGCCTCTAAATGATGGTGATGGGCCTTGTTCCTGTTGCCAGAAGGGAATGAGACCACCAGTCAGATTCCGGCAACGCTGCTGATCACAAAAAACAGGTTATTGAAGTTGCTAGGTGTTTGTTATTGGTTTTTGCATATTAATATATTAATGTTTTATAATGCCAGAAGTTTGGTAGAGTCAGATAATGATTTGTGTTTAGGCTGAATTTTGAAACATAGTGGAGAGGGTTCATTGTAAGGTGTGTTTACTGTTGATAAAAGTAGTATTTGTGAAGTTAATGAGCATGTTAATTCTTGTGGTTGCCCCAGAGTTTCTAGAAATGACAGAGCAGATGCTTAATCTTCAGTCCTGTTTGTGACAACTTAAATTATCTCCTGAAAATTCAGATGACATATTTGGTAGAACTCATACAGAAAATTAACTTAGAAGTTTTCTTAATTTTGAAAGCAAACAGAGCAAGTGCTATTGTTTCAGGTGGTTAAAACATTGCAAGGCTGTTTAATTCAAAGTATGTATCTAGGCTGTCAAGAAGTAGGGAATAAATTGAATCAGTTTCCAGAAAAGCTATTCATCCTAATACCTGAATTCAGAATATTTCTTAGATGTGTTAGAGTAGCACTTCTTCAGTATGGCCTTATGATGTCTGAAGAGTATCAAGCTAATTTCAGTAAAGGGGAAAGTGTGAATATGAAAGAGAAACAGAACTTCTCCAATAATCTGATCTGCTAAAAGCCTGAGGGGCAGAAAGACAAGCAAAAGAAACAAATCTATAGTATTCTTTCCTTTCATTGTAGGAAAAGGAGATACAAATACTAAGTTTTTCCTTTGTAAAATTTCAGATTATACAGTATAGTTATTCAAAATACATATTTTTGCTCAAACTTTAAATTTGTTTCTAGTTTCAATTTTTTTTTAGTATTTAAGCAGTTTGAGTATGTGGATGTGAATTTTTTTGTTCTTGAAAGATGAGTAGCTCCATCCATGTAGGAAAATTTTAGGGACTAGTCCCTATTCTAGAGGTTGTTCAGTACCAATTTTAATCAGTGAGAGGGAACCACAAGAAATAGCAAGGATAGACAACCAAATGGTGCACTGTTTGAAGCCTAGTGGGTAGTCCTACTTTTGCAGCTCCAGCAAATCCAGGTAGTTTTAAGACTGGCTGCAGTGAGGTATTATCCTAAATAATTTTGCACATATGATGAAGACTGTTGTGCTTCTATTTTTTTGGTCAAATGTTCTTTCATATTTCTCTTTCTAAGATAAAATGCTTATCCCTTACATGCGTGGGCCTGCTATTTCTCAGGTTTTCTCAGGAAAAGGTATTGATCTCTGCTAGGTAAAAATCTCTAAAACGTAAGGTGGTTGAAAGTCTGTTGAAGCTCTGAATGGAGGATATGAATCTAAAAAGTCATATTTTATTAGAGGAGATGCTGGTCTTTGGGTTAGAGAGTGAATCCAGCTGGGTGGGATGGCTAGTGGGTTGGGTTCTTTTGTGTGTAACTTCTTAAGTTGATACAGAAAATGTAAGATAACATATATACTTGGGAAGAGTGAAATTAATGGTTTTTCAACTTTAATGTG
Source organism: Fulmarus glacialis (assembly GCF_000690835.1). Lineage (NCBI taxonomy): Eukaryota > Metazoa > Chordata > Aves > Procellariiformes > Procellariidae > Fulmarus > Fulmarus glacialis. The sequence goes on from NW_009221849.1 coordinate 21,530, forward strand.
TGTATCTAGAAATGAAGTAGGCATGTGTATATGTGTGTATATATGTGTATTTGTAGTAGACGGTGTCATTAAATGCGTATGAATAATACATATATAAAAGCCTCATGAGAGTGCTTCTGCTAAAAGCTTCATTTTCTTTCTGATATTTGTACAGTGGTGTTATTGAAATTGATTTAATAAAGCTTTTACAAAGTTAGTGCAAATACAGTATGGTTCAGTTAAATACTCTTCCTCTCCCTTTTCCAACATCCTCCATTCCATCCCCTCCACGATCCATTTCCTCCCTTTTCTCTGTTCTTCTTCCTCCCCTTTCTCCATTCACTGTCAGGAAGGGGCGCCTCAGAAGAGTCATTTCAGCTCAGCACGTCACCGTCAGAGACTAGTGGAACCAGCAGCTACAAAAGTGAGTGCCTTTATTGAAGGACCATTTTTAAAATGGAATGTTGTGTCAGCAGAATATTTGTTACTAAAGAGAAGCTCTTCGGTGTGCCTTGGTGGGAAATATAGTTACTATTACTCATCTGCAAGTGATACGATCACTGTCTCTAAAGGTGAACTTCAGCACTGGAGAGATTCGTATTCAAGTGTAGCTGTTGTACTTTCTTGAAAAAGTTGGGGTGAGGTGGGTTTTTTTTTTGTAATTACAAAGTGAAATAGAAACTGTATGAAGTGTTCTACTTTGGTTTTATTACTTTGCATGATGTCTGTTTTGTTAAATGTGTGCAATTTCATTTGCCTCATTCTTAAACAAAAGGCTTTCACTGGATAAAAAAAAAGGCAAGGATATCGAAAACAATCGAATAGTCTATTATCAAGCTGTAATATGAAGTTTCAGAGTAAAAAAAAAAAGGTGATATTAGCAGATATAATAACAGTACCAGTTAGTTTGTAAGATTGTTCCACCTTTTTAGAGACATGCTTTTTGTTAACGCCACGCAATACAGTTCGAGATATTCAGTGGTCATGATGTTATTATGGAGCTTTTATTCTAAGGCTAATAAAAAGTACTATAATGCATATTTTAGAGCATCAGTAACTGCTCAACTGTGTCTATTTTTTGCTACTTTTTGTGAAGAGTCCAGCAAAAATGAAACTGTGTATCCATTAGTACCACCTCCCAGAAATCCCGTTCTCCGGTTTCCTTTAGATTTAGATTACTTGTAGAATTGATCGCATTATTTACATACAACCTTTAATACAGATTGAAGTAGGTCAATGGTAGTAATCCTGGTCTTGAAAGAAAAGCCCTGGTTTTAAGAAAGAGAAAAAGTGGACACACGTCGTCTTGTTTTGCATTCTAAATTATGACTCTAGTCACTGTTGTCAAACCAATTCTTTCTGTTGCTGAATGTGTTGACTCATGAAGTATTAGTTGTGTTGACTTTTACTGTTGCCAGCTATTATTTATTACTTTTGGCCTGTACCAACATTGTCAATACTAAGTTATCCTTCTGGGGGACTGGGAAAGGGGATTTTGGGGGTTACAGATGCAAAACTTAGTGAAGTATATGTTGGGGTTTTTTTAAAAAGGGTTAGTTAAGTAAGAGCAGAAATTAATTTTGAGTGAGTCTGTACTGAGTCTTAAGGAGCCCATTCTCTTGACAGGCTGCTTTCTGTGTGCGTTAATGTACACTAGAATCACTCCAGATAACTCCCTCAATGTGGAAAAGCCAAAGGAAAAATGGATACCGAAGTGCAGTTCTGTGGACATAAGCTGTCCTAGCTTTTGCTCCCTCCTCTTACCTAGTTTTTCAGCAATTTTCCACCATACCCCAGTGCCCTACTCTACCCCTGGATGCACCTTGTCGAAGGTGTCAAAACCTCAGTTTGGTAGCTGCAAAGCAACCTTTGCACTAGTTGCACTTCTGTTTTGGTTGGGACAGAAGGACCAGAAGGGGTCTTGATTGGTGTTTCAAGGGGTCTTGATTGGTGTTTCCAGGGCTCTTAGCCACTGCCCTTCAGTCAGTGTCTTTGCTGCTGGGAGGACATCCTGATGCATTGGGAGCACATCATTTGGCAGCTCAGCGCTGTGGCTCAGCCTGGCGTCCGGAGGGGGGCTGTTACCACAGACCACATCATCCTCCACCTCTCCGCCTACAACCATTGTCAGCAGCTTCAGAATGACTATTTGCCTGGAAAAGACTCTTCAGCACACAATAGGAACATAGCTCTGGTTGGGTGTTTTGTTTTGACTAAAATGTGTCTGTAGGAAGATAAAGGAGGCAAACAAGAAGCACTGCTTCACTGACCAACAGAATAGGAAAACTGCAAGTTCATAGTTCCTAGGGGCATGGACCCAGCCTGCAGATCACTGTCCATGCAAGAGAATGATGAAATCCTGGAACAGTAGTCTTCTGAGTCCTGTTCTTCGAGAACCTTCCACTAAGTGGGTAGTATTTCCACAAGACAATCCAATAAAACTAATTCTGACAGGCACCTGCACCCATCTGTGCTGACAGTTGCCCTTTCCCTTCCTCCTCTCCTGTACACACTTCTCAGTGAAGAATAGTTGCCATACTTTATGTCCTAGATATATATGCCTTTTTTCCTCACCCACCACCCTTGCTATGTTCTTGGAATCAGCTGGTACAGCTGAGACGACTGTACTTTCCTGGTCTGATTGAGTTAACTTGAGGTAGTAATTTCTGCATGTTTCCCACTCCTTCGTACATGCTTTTCCCTTTTGTGCCTGGATCAAACTCAGGGGCTTGGATTATGTGCTTTTGCCTCATACTTCTCTAAGTCTCAAGTATGGGAAATGTCATATTCACCTGTGATCAGATCACACTTAGGCTGATCCAGCAGGATCAGTTTTGGAGTAGAGATGTTGGCTTGTGATTCTGGGACAAGGGGGACGTAGTTTACTGCTTTGCATGGGACAGGCCCTGGAAGCGGACGTGAGAGCAGTGAGAAGGCTATGTTCAGCATCTTTGCTCAGGACTGTTGGGGCTGTACTGGACTACTATACCATGGACTGAGACTACTCAAGAGGGGGAATGAAGACAAACCTGCTCTGCAGCAGGTGCTACAGCTAGTTGTGTGCTGGTGGGAGCAGTAGCCCAAGATTACCTGAGCAGATTTGGCTGGGGGGAAGTGTGGCACTAGTGCTGAGTAACAAGCAAGAGTGATATACTGTGTTCTTCAAAGGCCCTTATATGTTCCAAGGGCATACTTCAAGCAGTGTGAGTTTCTCAGTGTTTGCCATTCAGATCACTATGAAAGCAGAGTAGGCAAGTGCTCTGAGAGACAAACTCTGTCTTTCCCTTGTACTGCTTGCACTTCCTGAACTGCAGTTTTCTGGCAGACTCACCTGCAGACTGCTGCAAGTCAGTAGGAGTGTCATCAGAGTCCTGTCACCCTTCTTCCTTCCTGTTGTGTGGCATTAGGGACCCTTACCAGTAGTTGCTGTGACAACCTGACCAGCCACTCTGCTTGAAGGAATCCATCTGCAAGGCAGCTGATGAAGAAAGCCCATGACTTTCTCTTACAAAGTTATGAATCCAGCTGGGAAAGTTGGCCTCCAGTCATCTCAAAAGGCAACAGTAGTGCAAGCCCTACCAAAGACTTAACCTGCTTACTCTGTGTGCCTCTGCAGATACACCTGCTGCAGTGCCTTCTTGGCAGCCCCCTCCAACTCTCGGGCCTGCAGGGCATTGATCATCCATTCTTGGAGATTTGGGGACCAGGGAAGCTCTCCTGATGGATACTAGGAGGACAGGGCTGAGAGTCAGCTGTTCAGGTAATTGCAGAAGTAGGAAGCTGTAGAAAGGCAACAGGACTGGCAGAGCTTCCCCAGCAGCTTGTTGTATCGCACTCCTTGGTCTTAATTTATTGCCTCAGGAAGAGCTGCCAGTTGCTCCTGATGGTAGGGGTAGGTGCACAGAAGCCAGCAGTCTTGTGGTCTTGTTGCCATCCTGAAGCAAGAGCTACTTTGCCTGCTGCTTTTAGACTGAGGATGGCAAATTGCCATCAACAAAGCTGACATGCCTTTCTTTAAGCTTGTTGATTTAGCTTTTTCTAGTTGAAAAATACACAAACAAAACAAAAAACCCAAACAAAAAAACCCCGAAACCAAACAAACTTGTTACTTTGAAATGGTATGTTGTCTCTTGGCTCTGTAAAGACTGGTGGGATCCCTTTTATTCGTTCTGCCTTCCTGTGCAGCAGCAGTTGACCCAGGTGGCAGGATGTTGTGAAAGCCCAGGCTGCACAGCTTGCAGAGACTGCTGCCTGTATCAGGGACACTGTTTAGGCATAGGGGAAGACCATCAAAGACCGGTAAAGGACTACTTTAGTAGTAGTGCCCAGGAAAGCATCATGGTGGGCATGTAGGCGTGTTTTGTTCTGCATGTCTGATCCCTGGGTTTCCTGCATCTGGCTCCTAACCTCATGGGTATGGGAGAACAACTCTATTTGGGAGACTAGGAAGCAAGGCAGTGTATCTCACGAAAGCAGCAGCAGTGATTCAGAGGACACTGAGGTACAACTGCCCCAGAAGATCCTCCACCTATGGTCAGCTGACTACAGGTGATTCACCTGCATCTTGGCACGCATTCTGCAGATCGTCCTGGATGAAGTGCATTTGTGGGTTAGCGATTTAGGTGACCCAAAGCAGCAAGGGACATGCTGTGTTGACTTCCTGAGGGGAGAGGATCTTAGCCTTTCCTGGCAAAAGATGGTGGAGTTGTAAAGATATGGTGCTGCGAACTTGGCCCACTATGAACTCGTGTCTAACCTTATGATTGGTTGATTGATTTGATGCAAGTCAGGGAAAGCTGGGCTTCAAACAATGATGATGAGCTTCTTTTCTGTAGATTTCTCTTTGGATCTCAATTTTAGGGCATACAGCTGGGCATGGTTCTAGGTTCCTAGGTTAGTCCCATCTGTAAAACCTTTTTTGAATCAAGCTTGGAGGTGGTTGAGACTGATACCTGCTTCTGAGAGAAGAAGTAATAAAAATGTTTTGAGAGAGAGGACTCTCTTTTCTTCAGGTATTGGAGGAAGTACTTCCTTCATCCATCCAGTACTGATTTGCCTCATGTCATGTTTTAGGCGTGAAAGTGATCATTTGACAGCAGGAAGAAAAAAAAATATGTTTACCTAACTAGTGCTAAACAGCTGCTGAAGGTCTGAATAGGATCTTTATATACTTCTTGTTGTAATCACAGGGCATGCAGAAAGTACGTAAAATCAAAGAGCATAGCCAGTAAGTTGAGGGAGGTGATTATTCCCCTCTAATTGATACTTAAGAGGTGCATCTGAAATAAGTGCATCCAGATTTGGGCCCCTGGTACAGGAAAGGTGCTGGAGTTCATGATGCGCAGGGAAGAGCTGAGGAGTGAGGTTTGTTCAGCGTTGCGAAGGCCGAGATGGGATTTAATGGCTGTCTTTCACTACCTAACAGATGGATATAGAGAGAGATAAAGAGAGTCACTCATGGAGGTGCACTGCAAAAAGATGAGAGGGAACATTTGCAGGTTGCCAGAAGGGAAAATCTGAATAGACAGAATAAATTTTTCTCAGTTAAGGTGTTTAAGTATTGGAACAAGTTACCCAGAGGGCTCCATCCTTGAAGGTATTCAAAACTTGACTGGCAAAGGCCTTGAGCAGCCTGATCTTACTTTGAAGTTAGCCCTGCTTTGAGTGGAGAGTTGGACCAGATGGCCTCCAAGAGGTCCTTTCCAGCCTCAGTTATTCTGTGATTGAAGGGTGTAGTACTTGCTGCATGCTAGCCTCTGCCTGCTCTGTAGTGATGCGAAGTTCTCAAGTGGCCTTTTCAGCATAGCATCTTCTAGCTGATAAGCAGTATAGACAGTACAAAAGATGCTGAAACATTGCAAATTCTAACTAGTCTGCTTTGACCCACAGAGCAGGGTTTATTTCAGACATACATAAAAACAGTATAGATGTAGTCTCTACATATCTTTTGCTGTATATATTACATTACTTGGTAGTGCCTTGAAACAGAAGCTTAATTTAAAGGGTTGCTGGGTAATCTGTTTACTAGAACTTTCTTGTGGGTTACAAATGTAGAACAGAGGTAGACAACGTTAAAGAAAGTGCTGCAGGAGTAATGATCTGAAGGATGAAATAAAACACTCATTTATAAAGCTGGGAAAGGTAACAGTCAAATAAAAGTCGATTTGATACGGGAGCATGGAGGTTGAGAAGGAGTTATAAGGAAAAGCTTTCAGACTATTTTCAAACTCTTGTTGTGTTGAAGGCATAATAAGAATAAAGCTGAATTCCAGATGGGCTGCCAGTATAAATTGGGAACACTTGTTAGGTAACAGTTATGAAGATTACTTTGAATTTTGTTAAGTTGGAAAAAAAACTGATAGGAGAATGAACCAAATGAAAAACTCCAAGCTAGTTGTGAAGAGACAGGACATTTCAGCAAGAGACAGAGTTTGTTTCTAAGTCATTCTGGTGTGAGTACCTTATCAATTAGTTACAGAGCACAGTAATCTTTCCTCAACTCATACTGAACAGTTTCTGCAGCAGTAAACAAAGATTTTAAAAACCAGACTTTCTTGCTTATGAAGTCACTTCTGGAGTTACAGTAGTCACTATTGCACATACTCTACTTTCTAAGCTGATAAAAATTTTCTAGAATTGTTTTCTCTGCCTACCCTAGTGACTCATGACTTGTAATTGTAAAGAAATAGTTTGCAGTTGAGAACTGTGTCTCCACCTGCTATACCTAGGCTGAAGGTCTTAAATAGGTGGGAAGCCTCAGTAAAAATAATTATTTACTTATGGCTATCAATAATAGATGGCTAGATGGATCAGATGCTATTGTATATCTTGCTAGGCTACATCTTAAGTATGTTTTAAACCCACATGTATTCTTAGAATTTTACTGCTTTTTGCCGTAAACTCAACACAAATTGAAGAGTCTACACCAAGAGTAGCATATTGCTGTAACTTGTTCATCACAGGATATGCTCATTTAAAAAAGAAATCATCCAGTAGGCAAGGGAGTGCAGAGAAAGAAGTACTATTCCCTAGCACTCCTCTCTGGCAACAGCTGATAGAGGTTTGATTTGATCCCCGATTGATTGCTAGAAAGTTATGTTTACCAAAGGTTAGAGAGTCTGGCAGATGTATAAATAGAAGCAGAATATAGTTTGCAGTCAAATACTACAAATGGATCCTCTCTTTGGCAAGTTAAGGTTGTCTTCCTTATAAAATTCATCTTCTGAACAAGTCAGTCTCTCAGTAGTGTAATATTCATTGTATTAGATAGGTTTTATAACCTTCTATCCCAAACCAGAAACAAAATAAATCCACTGTACTCCCTTTTCTCCTTACTAAAACTTTAGTTTTGTAGAAGGTAATACCAAGTTATAATTAGATGTTTGCAGCTGTTACTTCAAGTGTGTGGCCTCCATCCCAATGGTGCTTGCATGCCTCCCAATTGATTAAAAATAGAAATAGCTGTGGTAGAAATAGGATTAGAAATTGTTTGGCTAGCATAAATACTAGTATGTATGCAAAAGAATGTTACAGAAATGTAAAGTCAGTCTTAAGATATGGTTAAATTAGTGGACATACATCCTCATTTAGGTGTGGGATGTTTGCATAGTGTGGACACAAAAAAAGGGGTGGAGTGGGACCAAATTGTGGGTTAGAATTTGAAATGTTTCCCAAGAACTGGGGGGGGGAAGGGGGGGGGGGACGGGATGACCAGAGTTGGGAGGTATTTCAACCATACTGAGATAAGATTTGTGTCATCAAAAAGACAGTTTTTTTCTCTCCCCCAGGCAACTATTTTATTATGCATGTACTTATCTTCGCTAATGAAATAACTGTGGAAAACAAACTGGTGCTTTCCTTTAGTCGAATATCTTGGTGGTGTGACTTCAGGAAAGGTGAAAGCTGCTGGACTTAGCCTGCCAGATGACTCATATAAATCAGTATAGGAACTAGGAGGAGTTTTTTATACTATTCCCTATTGCAGACTCTGTTTAGGATTGGGTTGCCTCCCGCTGGCTTAGAAACAGCTAGAACGTGAGGAAACTATGGTTGGCTACTCTTTAACTTCTGTTTCAGTTATGAATAGATGCATAACTGAAGGTGTTTGTCCTAATTCTTTTTTATCTTTTTTTTTTTTTTTTTGAGGGTCTTTGAGACTAGTCACACAAGAAATCTCTGTGCCTTTGGAAAGTTCTTACCATTAATTAGTAGATATTTCATGACAGAAACTTGCAGTCAAACATACTTAGATAGAGGTATAAATTCAAATAACCTTCACTTATCTTATTAGACCTTATTAAGACAGTATAAATAGGATTATCAGTCAAAGGTAAAAGGGAGTTTAAAAAATGTAATGCTTGCACAAACTTAATACAATTGCTGATGTGATTTACTGTATTTTGACTTGGAACTATCCATCTGCCCTCTTGGACAATGAGGGGGATGAAATTGGCTATAAAATGGCAATAAACCAAAAGATTATCTGGGTCCTAATCTCAACTTACCTAGAATGTTAGTAGTCCAAACAAAAACTATAAAATATACCTGACTTTATTGCTATCAGATACAGAGAGACCAAGTAATGATATAAATTGTGGAAAAGGATTTATCACTGTTACATTTTTGCTTTCTGTAGGTAAGAAGGATTGTCCACTGTGGTTTTTAGCTGAAAACCTTCCCTAGGCTGGAACAGTGATTTATTTCATGTCAAGAGTTCACAAATTCTTACACACAGTGGTCCAGCACTGGTCTAGTAATTTGCATTGTTTTGTCAAGCATTTTTCCAGTGAAATTGTCACTACTAAGAATCTGGGGTTGTGTCTCAAGGTGGTCTTTGCTAGACATCAGCTTCCTGCCTACGTCAGAGTTTTTAGACCAGTGATTGATGCAGCAGATCTATCTGTTGCACACGTTTTGAGACTTGCGGATGAAAATAAAAATAGCAGACTGCTAATGTCTGTGTTATGATCCCTTTCTGAAAAGAAAAGGAATACTTAAAAAGAGCATTCAAATCCCCAAAGAAAAATTACCTTTCTCCTTCTTGTCTTCGTTGCAGTGGATAGTCAAAATTGAGATTGCAGCTAATTAGAGAAACGGGATAACACCAGTAGGGAGAGCAGTGTAGTATCAATAAAGATCATGGGATTTTTGCCATATTGTCTTCGGAGAGGTTGAAATCAATTTTTCTTGCTTTCGAGTGTTGACTAGTAATTGAAGATTCGTGCAACAGCTGGTCGTGGAGGTGTCCTCTTGTCTACCATATAGGAAGAGGAGTAGTGACAGTAGCCTTTTGCAATTCAGTAGCAAGTGTGGCAACCAAGCAGGAGACAAGGTAGGAAACGTGTGGAGAAGGCCCATGAGGAGCAATGTCTAGGTTTATAATAGTGGCAAAGACAAAAGATCATGAGAATGTGGCTCTATAAGCTAGCATGGGCTCTTCTTTGGGAGTGGCAGACACTAGTGTGGATCTTCCAAATTTTTCAGGGCATTTAAACCCCTCTGAGAAATAATAGAATTTCGGCTTGTTGAGAGAAACATGCGACTACAGTTTTGAAGTAAAAAAATAGAGTTCACTTTGACTAAGCTGTTTTCACAAATGGGGTTAATATTTACCTTGCTGGTCTCCAGACAGTCTCAATTTTTCTAGTGTGATCCTTGCCACAGAACTTGAACCTTTCTTCCACATCAGTGGTGTATGTTACCAGTAAGCTGTGGGGTCAGCTGAACCGATCAAATTTGAATTTATAAATACTGATTAAAATGTCAACATTAAGCAAAATCTCTAATTTTGAGACCTTTAATTGCATAAAGTGCAGAAGATCTGGAATCATTAACAAAGCAAATATAAATTAGCCTTTTTCTGCAGAAGAGGTTTTTCTGTTGTCTGCTGAAAGCGAGAAAGTAGTGTTTTGCCATTGCTGTTCCATATGATTTTTTGGGGGGAAAAGTGGGTTATTTGTGCCCTTTGTTCCTGGTCTGCCCAAAATCTTCTCTTTACCCTTGTGTGTGAAGAGCAGCTGCAGAGCTCAGCTCCATGGGTCCTACAGTGGGCACTATCGGCACAAGAGTGCCTTGGCAAGACCCTTGGGACTCAATTCCTCTGATTAACATGGCTTAAAACTTGCTTCCAGTGTACTTTTCCCTTTCAGCATACATGATCTCTTCCAGCTGATTGTGATGTCATCTTCCAGCTGTGATGATTGTGAATGTATCAAGGTAGAGCAAGGCCTGTGTTTTGTTAGTGGTAATCAGTCCTGGAAAAAAGAATAAACGTGTTTGGACGTTTTTTTAGCCCCTTCTATCCTGTGCAAAATGACTAACAAAAACTGCTGCAATCAAAGCCTAAATGTAGGCAAGTCTCTTTCATGCTGAAAGCAGGCTTAATCATTTTATCTTCTAGTTACTGATTTCAGCAGCAGTTTAGCAGCAGCTACTGAACATACTCATTGTATAACACAAAACCTTGTATAATACAATACATAATCTGCAGCTGGGAAAAGGAAGGCAACTAGATTCCTATGGGCATAATGGTCTCCAGAACTGTATAGTCAAGAAGTGCTGAAGCTGGCCGCCGCGTGCTGTGTTGTTGCTTTTTTCTTCCGCTTTTTAATAGTAGGCAAAATCCTATGTTGGTATGTCCATATAGAAACCACTGCTTTCTGTTTGATGAAAGAACCTAGAGAATCAAACAGAACCTAGAGAAATCCTTGGCTTTAGTCAAAATGGATTCAGGGTTTTCCAACTCTGGTAAACTGTATCATTGTTTATGTTTGTTCAGCTGAACAGTTGTACCAACAGCTGGCATTATCTGTTGTGTGATTTTTTTTTTTTTTTTCCTTCCCCTTCTCCTTTTCCTTTAATATATGATAGCACTCTTAAACTCTAAAGATAGGAATATTTGTGTGAACTTGGTAGCTGGCATCTGTTTAGTGTGGTGTTTCAAACACTTTGCAGTCCATGCATTTTCTGCATTAGTCATGTGGTGATGTGATACTTTGCCAAGACGTGAAATAGGCTGCACGACAGCAGGTCAGAATGGAACATGGATTTTCTAACACTGTGTTAGATGAAATCATTTTGTGTACTTTAAGGTGGAAATTTAATTCAGAATTTTCGTGCTTTTTCGTTACAGAAACATGGTTATTTATTGATTTTTAAAAAGTTAAGCTAAGAACGCAACATGGTAGGCAACAAAATTTAAAGTAATATTTTTCTACTATATTCTACTAGGAAGTATTTGAAAGAAGAGCAGACTACTAGAAGATAATGCAAAGATTTACTGAGTTAGTGTTGGCAACAGTCAAATTGCTCTCTTTCAAAAGGGTTTGTACTTCTCATTAAAGGGAGTTTTCACCTTTTACTTACTGCAGTAGCTACTCTCCAAATAAGCTATGCGGCATTGTTGTTGTAAGGAAGTGGAATTGATGTGTTCTGCCACTGCTGCTTTTGGCTGAGAACTTGAGATATAGCAGAGACAATGTTATTAAGTGTAGTCTGAATAATTCTGAACTGCATTACCGTTTCTCATTTGACCAGTAGGTTACTGATACAGTGTTGGGGTTTTTGTTTTTTGGCTGATTTGGAATGTCCCTGAAGCATTGAATATTTATGGGTTCAGTTGGTGTAATAAGCATGTGGTTTTTGTTTGTGGGTTTTTTTTTTTTAATTGGCATTTGTCCCCCTCATTTTCTGTGTTGATGAATTTTATTCCCATAAAGGGTATGTTTGTAGTATTTTTGATTTTTTTCTTCTCCTTTCTTTTTTCTGGCCAAGTCAATTTTATTATTATTTTTTCTCTTTCCAAGGTAAATAAAGAGATTATACTCAAAACTTCTTCCAGTGACTGACTCCTGTAGTATCCTCTCTTTTCAGACAGTATCTTTGACTACCAGGCATTAATTTAGATTCTTGCTACTGTCTCTGAAGAAACCATTGTGATACTTTGTCTATCTTTAAAAAAAAAAAAAAAAAAAAATTAGTTAAAGCCTATGCATTCTGGTGTAGGAGTTGTTCTTTGTTTTCTGTTAATTTATTTCAAAATTTAGTTTAGAGTGTTGTTTGTATTGTATCTCTTAAACAACGTAATTCTTTCTGAGCATGTTTTCTTGGTTGGTAAATGTTATTACCGATCCCATAATTGGAAAGACTTCAGACTATAGTGTAGTTCATGGGAAAATCCTTACTGTTAAGGATGGAATAATTCTGAAATGTTTGACCTTCTTCCATAGGAACCGGTGTTTTTTAATGCTCTCTACAAAAGAGAGTTTGTAGAAGAATACTAGGCAAAGCAAAACATGTTTAACTGCTGTTTGCTTGGTTCAGTGTAGTCGAATTATAAATCTTAATGTTGTATCTGGTTTATCTATAGGAAAATACAAATAGATTATTTAAATTGCTTCTGTATTGTACGTGATAAAGCAATTGATTTCGGTTTATTGTATGTTTTTTATATGTAGCCTGTTTGGCATTCTTTTTGATCCAGTTAATTTGCATTTAAATTGATAATGCCTAGCTTTAAGTAGGCACCTGGGTATTCCTTTTACATCATATTTCAGAACCCGTAGAGCTGACGCACAGATACATTTCTACTTTGAAAGATACAGTTAGCAGTGCCTGCAACAAAATCAGGGAAGTTAACTGAGGAGATAAAAATGAATTGTATAGAACACAGAATATTGAATGAGACAAAATGTGATCTTTTCTGGTTGAATCTGAGCTTAAGTGCCTCTTTACTTTTACAGTATATCCCCTGTTAAAATCTGCGGAAGTTGTTGCTAATTTGTGACTTCAAGTTCATTATTTACAAGGTTATTTTTAGTGTTTGGGGATGTGTGGGGGTAAGTTACCATGCAGAGCAACATCTTTGTATGTTGAAATGCACAGTTAAAAATATTTGAAAGAAGCCTTGTGTTCTGTGCCAAAGAGGGTTCTGCAGGTGACACAGGAGAACTGTGAATAGAGTCTTCCCTGAGTAGCAGTAACTATCTTCCAGAGCTTGCCAATGCAGAAGTGGCAATTTTTGTTCATGAAAATGCTTGTGAAGAGATGACTTTTGATTTAATTGGTGAGGGTGCACACTAAACAAAAACCCTGGTAAACTGGTGGCTGCATCTGGATGACTAGAAAGAATGTGAAAGCCTTCATCTGAAAGGCAGAACATCAGACTTTAACGTAAGGCGGTAATAATGCCTAGCTCCTTGGCAGCCAATGTGGAAAGGGAAAGACAGTGATCTTGACTGGGACTTACGTTACCAGTGAAGAAAGTATTGGTACACTTTGCCTGAGAAAAGTGAATATAGAATTGCATCTTGGACAAGCCAGTTCAGACGATGATTGCTGAAAAAGAGGTGGTCCAAACATGAACTCACTTGGGTCATCTGGAAGGGAGAACAATTTTATAGTTATACCTGTTCTGTAAGAAATCAGATCTGAGCGGCAACACCTTGACTGACAAAGAAAGAGCTGAACACCTTTCTGCATCTTTTTGAAAATCGGTTAATCCTGTCTTGAACTGGAAATTTTAGAGTCAATAGCCACTCCTAAAATTCAACCCTACTGTTAATAGAAAACCATTCTGAGGCAGAGGCTTACTATTCTTGGAACCAGAAAACATTTTAAGTTGTCATAAGAACAAAGGACAGCTTTGACAGAGAAACAAAATTACAGCAGGGGAGACACATTTAGCGTGAGACAGTAACACTCAGGGCATTTGAGGTGGTTGATCTGTCTCCACACTGAGCCCCTTGGTAATGTGCTCTGTGAATCTGAAAAACTGAATGTTGGCAAAGTTGGAAGCAATCAGATAAAAAGCATAACCTGCCACTGCCTCATTTAGAAGTATTTAGAATGGATTAATATAATGGCTTGATATATTAATTTTATACAGAGGTCAAGATTAGCTTGCAAAAAGCTCTTTCACAGTGCAACCCCTTCCCCTGATAGATCAAAACAATCCTATACTGTGTTACTTGCCCTGCTTTTTTTCCTTGTTCCCACATCCAAATGCAAGATCTGCTGTCATCCTCCAACTTTTCTTCAGCAAAAACATAATAATTGCTTAAAAACAAAATCCTTCAAATTCATCCCTTTAAGCACTAACTCTTGCTGTCAGTGTTATGATAAGAAGGTGACTTGTGTGCCATTGCTGATTTTTTTTTCTTCCTGCTGTTATTAATGCAGTGTTAATGTTACAATGTTAACCTATTCTTAACGCAGTGTATTAAGATCTAACACACGTTACCAGAAAGCCCTCAGATGCTTACAGCCTAGGACGGATGGGTAGAGCAACAGTATTAAAAAATCCTCATATTAATCTTATCACACTTAACACCTCCCCAGCTGAAGAATGCATTACTGAAATTTGTCTTGAAAATGTTCATTTTTTCAGACTACTTCGTGGACAACTGAAAACTATTAAAGATAAGACTTTTTGAATATTTGAACATTGCAATTGTTATTGGAGGATGAAGCAAATTTACTGTAGTTCTAAAGTCAACCTGTATTGACAACATTAGCTGTGTCTTTAGCAGCTTATGAACGTTTGAGCTTTTTATTGATTCTTTAAAATTGAACCTAGCAACAAGCAGTAGGTTAATGGCATCTTTTCTTCCTCCCGTATAGGGGAGGAAATTCAGTATTTTAAATTTTCTGTCATTTGCTGGTAATATTTACAAGAAATGAGATGAAGTTAGTGTTTTCTAAGTCACCTCTGTCTTTTAAACCTTTTTATATAATTCTGTTATTTAAACCATGTTTCTAGTTAGTGGGGTTAGAGTTTGACCCAGAAGAAAGTTCAATGTGCTTTATTCAGTCAGTGTGGGTTTTTTTTAATAAGGCTGGATATCTGCACTCCGGTGCATTGACTGAACTTGTCCATGCTGAAGTGTCTTGTAGATGTGTAGGACCAAAGAAAGAATCATAATTACTGAAATGATCAAAAAGCATCTGTGCTTGTAAAACCATGTTATTGATAGTAAAATGCACAGAACGTGGAGTTTGAACTGATTAATGATAGCTGTGATTAAATTCAGTACACATGGGTCTTAATGCAACATCACAGCAATTTGGCACAGACTTGCACAGATCTCTTAAACCTGAGGCAAGGTTTATTATGTTTTCAGACCACGGTTTTTCAGACACAAAGGGCCTCAAGGGCAAGAGTCTCTGGTCCATTAAGTCTGCTTTGTGTTATTGCAGTGGAATGAAGCAGCCCTACAACCAGCGCAAATTGAACTGGCCAGAGGAGGATTCCACGTAGGTCAAGGGCAAAAGAGCATAGTGTTGTCCTCTGAGGCAGAGCAGGTGCCTGAGAACCATGCAGAGTGGTAGTGAAGGCATCTTTTTCTCTTTTTAATACACCGGGGGCTTACCTGCTAAGTACGTGATCTGAAGGTCTTGGCACCACTAAGTTTTTACCTTCAGCAGTTCGTATGTGTTGGATGCTGTGCAGGGGAACTAGGACAGCCTGTCTTTTGAGTCTGTTTTATTGAGACTTTCAGAGAGGAAACAGTGTAATGCCAGCAAACTGTGAAGTCGTTATAGGTCATTTGCAGCGTAACTGAGATCTGAGCTGGGGCATTGCGAGCCTGAAGAACTGAGTGATTTTCGGTATGGTATCATTCAGTGCTTCCCTGTTTTCAGTGGCTGTGAGTAAAACATCTGGGAGAAATGGAATAAAAATGGCATGTTTAGCTTTTAATGGTACAGATGGTTTTTATGTACCTAGGAAATAAATGCTTTCTCTAATGTATACTATAGGCTAGCTCCATGTAGAGCCTCTTTACACTTTTCCCACCTGCTTTGTGTAGACCCAGCTGTAGTATTACAAAGCTAGCATAATGTTGCTGAGCCTTGGCTGCAGTAAGGAAGTCTGTACTGACACAGCAGATAATCTGATAATTTTTTCAGGCTGTGCAAAAATCTTTGGGGCAGGTGAGTCCTAAGTCACAGTTAAAAATCATGTGGGAGCTGTAAAAATTCAGCCTGATGTGAGACAGAAAAACAAGCTTCAGTTTACTACGGTTTTGTTTTTCTTTTTTTTTTTTTGTCTTGGAGATACCCAAGCTGAAGAAGCATGGGAGAAGTGACCTTGCATTTTAACATCAATGCTGTGCTATATAGGAAAAATGAGGATATAGATATTATCCAGAAAGGATGTTTGTTTTGTTTCATTTCTTGTTTTGTTTGGTTATGTGTATACTGTTTTAAAATCCAGCCTTACAAATGCTTCATTTGCAATGTTGTAAATCTTCCTCTATGAATTACATACCCGAGGTTTTGTTTCATTTTTTACTTTGTGTGGGGAGATCTTGGCAGTTTTTAACATCTTCACCAGCAAGTCGTTAACAGTGAGTCATCTCTTGTGCAACCTTGTTCTGCAGTCAAAGTAGTGCTTCAGGATGGCATGTGTGAGAATGGGCCAAAAGATTAATGTGACTTCAAGTGTTTTCAGAAGGCAGTGTCTGTCATTTGCTGTGCTAATGATAAACTATAGCCAAAACACTCTGATTTTAAAAAAAAAAGAAAAAGAAAAAAAAGACCTGAATCAGAAGAAACAAATTTAAAGTACATGTTGCAACTCTGTTAAATGGGATGCAAAACCAAGTATGATTCTTGCTCATACATTTTGGCAGTTTTTCCACAACCATTGTCTGTTACAGTATGATAGTGCCTAGAATTACAAGTAAAGTTTTACGTTAGAAATAGAACACAATGGCATTGTAAATATTAAAGAAAAAAACCATACAAAGGGAAGTACGTGGGTTCTAAATTGCAATTACGTTTTGTTCATGATGAATATGACATTTTAAATTTAGGGGAATTACTCAGCTTCATAATGCAATATTGTATGCAGGTGTAACTGTTCCTTTGTATGTAAGCACATGTTATGCTAAAAGATGTTGTTTTAAATTGCAAATTCTGAACAGTTGCTGGAACTTCCTAGGAAGTGCCAGAATTTGTTACCAAGGTCCCTACTTCTGCTCTCCTATGCCTTTGCGTTATGATCTCTAATTACATTGTTTCACACTATTTTTTCCTGCCTCATTCAGTGAACAGGATGGGCGGTGCTCAGGAATTGAGCAGCTACTTGGTATTTTAATCCTTATCATTCAGTTAGCAGCCCGGGCTTTATTCACTGCACACCATTTAAAAGCCTCTAAAGAATACATAATTATTCATTCCCTTATGGCCTTTTCTAAGGTGCCTGGCTAAACTATTTTTGTCCATTCAATTGTATTCTCATGTGCATTTTCTGGTCAATACCTATAACTTTACTTTATGTGCTATGTGAAATAACTATGTGTGCACACATACACAGCATGCATATGTATATATGTATACACACTTTTGAAAGAGAATTTTGTGATTATTCCCTTTGATAACTTCTAGAATGGAAACTGAGTGTCTGTTACATACTTTAAAACAGCCTTTCATGAGGATATTGAAAGTAAACATAAAATAATGCAGTTAAGTGACTAAAGACACCTGTCCACATAACCTGAATCATTCTCGTATGCAACCTTGTCTTTTGTGATGCACTTCAACTTTAAATGTATCTGTCTGAGTATCCTCTAGGTCAGACAAGTTGTCCATTTGTTTAAATGCAGGCGGTACTCCCTGCCGCACATGATTGCAAAGAGGACTGAACTAATGTAGCATTCAGAATATAAGTTCATGTAAGAAATGGAAAAAAGTGAGGGTAGTCGAACACTGGAACAGATTGCCCAGAGAGGTTGTGGAGTCTCCATCTTTGCAGGTGTTCAAAACCCAGCTGAATGCGGTCTTGAGTAACCTGCTGTAATTGGTCCTGCTTTGAGCAGGTTGGACCAGAGGATCTCCAGAGGTCCCTTCCAGCCTTAGCTATTCTGTGACTTATACAATACAAGATAATCTACTTGTGGGTATATATATTATGCTTATTTCTGGTGGGCAAAACTTCATGGATCTTGTGGCTTTCTTTATATTAAAATGCTAGTAAAATGTTTGTCTGGAATTTCCATTTGGCTAGCAGGCTATCTTGTCAGTCCCATAAACAGTAGTTCAACTGTTTTCAGCAAAAGTTGTAGAAACGTTTGTAGATCAGTGATTCTGTTATTATGCCATTACTTTGTAATAAATTATAATGATTTATAATTGACCAAACTGTTATGTGCTTCATCTTTTTTTTGGGTTAAAGAACACAGTGTAGAAACTGTGGTGACGATGGTCACCGATTTACATCTTGATCCTGTTGTTCACAACTTCTGCAAATGATGGATGCTGGAAAGAACTTAGCATATCTTTGTCACTGACTTTTGCAAATTTTAATACTGTTACCAATGCATCCTAGCTCTGACTGTAAGGCTTTTCTATAATATCTATCTATTGTTTGAAATATTTTAATATTGCTGCTACAAAAAGGCCTAGACTTTTCCCATTGCTAATATAAATATTTCAAATAAGAACGGAAGGCAATAAGTAAAAGATGGTGCATGTAAAATCCGTATCATCTTTTACTGTAGTCCAAATATACCACTTCTATCTGTCTGCTCCTGATGGGATGGGAGGATTACAGTACTTGTCTTAAAAAGGCCACTTCCAATTAAAATAAGTTTTATTCCTAATACAGTGTAACTTTTTTCTGTTGCAGAAGGAGTTGAGCCTCCCAAGAAGAGGAAGTTTGTAAGTACATGAAGTTTCTTCTGTTATGCTCACAGTATAGTATGTAGTTTTGACAGTTTCTGGGTAGGCTAGTCTTCTTTTCTGGGCAGTTAAAATGAAGGTTAAATGTGGCAGTTGATCTGCCTTAAAATACATACAAAGAAATTAATATTGTAAATGAAAACCTATGGGTTGTGCAGTGACCATTTTTATGCCCGTCCTCCTCTTCTAGAGGAGCTACTGTAAGGGATTTCCAAAGTGATAAAAAGTTCTTATGTTGAAGCTTTTGTTTTGTATTCAAGATTTCTCTTGTTAAAAATCAAGGAAGAAATTTGGTTTCTTCATGAATGATATAAATGAAACTTGACACACAAGTAAAACTGTTTCCTGACGAAATTCTGTGATCAGACCTGTCAATGAAAAGGTAGGAACAAAGAATAGATGAATTCTACTAAATGTGTAGGGTTTTTAAGCTACTCTTTTGATTAGTGGAAGTAAAGACTGTATATTCTTGTATAAATTGTTACTGAGGTAGAATAATATGACTGGATACTGTGGTTTGGTTGTGCTTTGCTCAGATTTCTGTACCTTGGCTTTGTTTTTCTGGTGTTTTTGAGCTATTTGGTTTTAAAGCTTGTATTTTTATTTGTATCTGTTTTATTTCTTGTTCTTTATTAGTAATTTATTGAGAAAGTGTTGGGATAAGAACATAGCAAAATGTCTTAAGAAACAATTGTTCACTTCCTACTTTCTTTCAAAAAATACCTTAAGACTATGAGTTTATCACTTGAATGATACTTGAATAAGCTTGTATTAATGTGACAATACGTTGTGAATAAAACCCTAAGGCCTTGCACAAAAGGCCAGTTTTATTTTTCTATGCTTGTTTTCAACTTGATAGTGCTGTGTAACTTTTGGTGATAGTAAGGTTAGGTATGTGAATAACTGGAACTGTAATTGCTGGGAAAGTGCAGTTAAGTGTTCTGTTGTTCTGACTTAAATGGCACACCAGAAGTCTGTACTTGGTAGGACACTGCTGTCTTGGGAAAGACTTTCTTGTTTTAGGTTCTGACACATGAAAAGTCTTATACTAAATAGTAAGCATAACCATTATTTAAGAAAAGTCAAGAAAATGTAAAACTAATTCCACATCAAGTCTTGATTATTGCAACGATAGAGAGAAAAACAGTTAAGGAAAATGATTTTTGATGCCTTCTTTTGGTGCTCTTGGTGCTTTATATTAACCTGAAACTGTTGTGTGGGCAAAAGACTGCCTCTGTTAAAGTTAGTGGCTAAACTCCTGTTGACTTCAGAGCAGAAAGTGGCTCTGGAGGCTCTTTTTTTATCCGTAGCCATGATCTTCCTTACCCTTGCTATGATGTTTGACGTTGAATGTTATTAGATATTTTTCTCCAAGTTTGAAAAACGGCTGCAAAGCAATCACCTCAATTGCGTTCATATAAATATTTTTATAGCTGATCACTGAGATGTAAGTGCACATTCTGTAATGTTGCAGAGACTTTAATAAAATGTAATAAAGGAATAATCCCTTGTCAGCATAATCATATCGAGTTATTAAAGCGCTTAGGATTCTGCAGGTGGTATTTTAAAATATCTTTAATACTGCTATCTTCGTTAAAAGGGCTCATAGTGCTGAGGTTAGCAAGGGCTGTGTAGCATCAGGGGTTGTCTGTATGGGCCATGTTGGCTGCTCTATTTGTGTGTTATATGCATGTTGACATGAAGACTGAATATCAAGATGTGAGAGGTCCTATATTTTTATTACCATAAACATCTAGAGGTCCTGAATGACTCCACGTAGGCATCTCACGTTGTCTTCTGGAGCTTCAGAGCCAATGGCATGCGAAGGACGCAGCTTTAAGCAGGACAGGGAAAGCTGGTTCAGAGGTGATCAAGTAGGGAAGCTTGGAAAGCAAGGTTTGGGTTGATAATGACTGGTACTGATTTCCACTCCCCCATTCCCCCCCGCCCCCTGCTCTTTCTTGGAAATGCTCTCTTATTCTTTAATATGATAGAATCAGAGGAGGAAAGGAAAGAGGGATGCATGAGGAAAAGTGTCTTGCTTGTGGTTCACCATGTGTATGTTTCAAAGAGCTAGTGTGCAAAATATTTAAGCTTTCTTTTATATCTGTTGCATTATTTTTTACCCCTGTTTTAGACTGGCTACCGGCTGGACCATACAGAGTTGTTTTCCATATATATGCAGATAACTTTTAAATACATTTTCTATAACAACATAAACAAGGCTGCTGATTCTAAGTCTCAGTGGGATGGGATATGGTATATATAACATGGTTATATGGAAAGGTGGGTATTTGTCAGGAAGCATACTGGGTAATAAATCATTTGAAAAGAAGTGGTATTTGACTGATACGGAGTACCAGCCTT
>NW_009221849.1:42575-48779 GCF_000690835.1 Fulmarus glacialis
GCTCTTGGACTATCTATGTGCTCAGCTTAATGCCTGAAGTGGTACTCAGCTTTCTTTTATTAAGTTGATCAGATATGCAGTGAAAGAGGGCAATGCTGACTTACTGCCAGCAAAACCGTAAGCAGAGGAGTCTACCTGTGCAGTAGTTGTTATTCTGAGTTCATGAGCTGTGGCATCTATTTAGCTGTGGCATCCATTCCAACACATTGTGTTATCTGCTGCAAGTTGGCAATGCTTGTTTACTTGTTGAACCTCATCTGCCATTCACCTGCCATCAATCTGCCATTGTGCCATTGGACACGTACATTCTTGCCATGTGTGGAGTTATTCCACCTAGTAGCTGACCTTTTGATCTAGCTCTGTGGCTGTCAACCTACAAGCCCAACTATCTGCAGTTAAAAAACATGCTCTCTGTTTTCACTGACCTATTTATATTACCATTGCTAAGTCCAAATACAGAGACTTCTCTGGAAACCAACAGCTTCCCTGCTTTTTATTACACAAGATTCAGCTGATGTAAGGGCAGGGTAGTATGAAACTCTTTCCTGGTTTTGAAATAGAAGAATAAAGGTTAAGGGCATGGTGATGGCAGAAGTTAAGAAAGAATCTAGAGGGATTGGAAAAGGAGGCGTGGGAAATGTAATCTGTTTTAGGGGGAACTGTGGGAGGGGATTGAGGACATAAAGTGAAGGAAACTTGGAGAAGGGAGAGGGCTTAACTTTTCCACTCTTCCCCAGATTGTCTGTGGCTGTGGGGCCTCATTTTGGATCTCATGAAATAAATTAAGCTTTCTGTTGGCCTCCTAAAATTAAACCCAATTCTGATTTTACATAGTTGTTATACAGCAACTCCTAAAGAAAGAATTGGAGTCAAAAACACTTTAAAAGGTGAAAGTTAACTTTAGAGTAATTGGCATAAACTGAGATAAGTGGTGCTGGCTGAGAAAGAAGTGAGCTTTTCCATACCCCTGGCTGTGCTGGCACAAGTGCTTGTGTGGACACAGGCAGAACTGATCCACGTTGCAATTAGCTTCATGCAGGTTCTTCGGTGTGTTTGACTGTCCAGCCACACGAATGTCTTGCTGGCAACAGTGTGGTGGCATGGAGGCAGAATGAATGGCTGGGCGCTTTCTCTAGGGCTGTCTCTAGCAGCAAAACTGACTTTACATAAGCTTAACATGATTGTAAACTTGCATGGCTGTTACTATCGCACTTTGCAACTCTATCAGAAAATTATATCAAAGTGTATTTCTGCACACTGCCACTACGGGGATGGATTATTTGTATGTTGTTATGATATTTTTATTGATTTGTTTATTTTCACCAAACACTTCCAAGTATCAAGGGAGACATTTGTACTTAATGTTAAGCCAGACCCAGAAATACAGATTTAATTTGATCCGAGGTAAGTGTTGCTAATGTCTATGTATGAAGCATGCAGACCCTCTGATGAACGAGAGAGTGCCTGATTGCATCTAAAAATCCCTATGCTTTACACATTCAGAGTGTATCTAGCTGGAGTAGGTAGCCAGAGAAGAACTCTCAGTGTATGCTGTGCCTTAACTAGGTGAGTTTCCATCACTGAATTTAAGGCATCAATGTCCTTATCCTCTTTTGCTTCCTTCCCGTACCCACAGAGTACAGCAAAATGAAAACTGCAGGGAGACAGGGCATGAACTCAAAGGTTGTGGCACAAAAATTACCCTCAGCTTTAAGTAGGTACATTCTGGTTTAAAATGCCCTTCTCCTAAAAATGAATTAATGATGAGCTTCTGTGAGGTGGAGAGGAGCCTTCAGAAACAGTAATACTTAAAAAGAAGTGAGCGGGTAGGTAGAGGAGGTTCCTCCTTTAGAGGTTCAGTAGTTAAAGCACCTACCCTAGAAGTAAAATACCTGACTTTTCCAGTCTAAATCAGTTCTCTTTCCTTTTTCTTTTGTTTAATCTGTCAATTTCAGTTTAATTTGGAGCTAGATAACTTTTATGTATTTATTTTTGCTGCATCTGTCCTCTTGACATTTCTGAAATTATAAAATATGGACTCTAGTTCAGCAGCAGCAATTATATAATCTACTTGCACCTGTGGAAATGGCAAAGTTGGTCACAGAATTTTCATAACATTCATTTATGCATTACAGTGAAGCAGCTGATATCCTTGGATAACAGCAACATAAGAGTGTGACCAGCCAAGAATTCAAGAGAAACACTAGTTAAAACCACTGCTTGCTTAGGGGATTAATTAAGTAAGTTTCAAGAAAATTAGTAACAGTTTTGTAGGAAAGTTTTTATCAATGGCAAATATGGTCTATCAGTTAACCTCAGGGAAAAAGTGGGAATGAGAGATTGAGTGGAATGGAATTAGGAAATCATGCCAACCATACTTCAAAAAAAAAAAAAAAAAAATCTGAGGCCAGTGTAATGTTGGTGGGCAAAACTGGAATTTGATTGACAGTTTCTGTGTGCACATATATATGTATGCTTACAGATAGATATATCTATAAAAAAATTGTCTGTGTATATATGTGATCTGTGATAAGGAAAAGTGTTTAGGTCAGATGCCAGAGCACCCAAAGGAAATCTCAAAAGTGAAATACATTGATTGTACAAGCCTAACTCTCTCCCAAGAGCCACTTTAGAGTTTTATCTCCCTAATTGCACAGGCTTCTTTGTGGCTTGAAGGACACAACTGTCAAAGGCAGTCAAGGAAATTAATTTTGAGTAACTGTGAAGAATTGAAAAATAACACAAACAAAAGCCTCCAAGCACCCCAAAACATGTAAGAAAGATTGCTACTTCCTTTGTCTTATGTATATATGTTTCAGGACCTGTGTGTATGCTTATGCATGCAGCTTTGCAGCTTTTTTCATTGAATGTATTTTTGCAGAAGGGCACTATTGTGCTCAAAGTGCTTGTGTCATGGTACATCATTTGCAAAGCACAGAAATTCAAATTTGATTCATTATAGCTGAAGACAAACTTCATTTAAGTTCTGGAAAATAGTGATTTATTTTGGAAAATATTATCTAAACAATTTTGGACAGATCGCTATAAATAATACTAGAGAAATAAAATATTTTCCATGTTAATTATAAAAGCTACTCAAAATGCAGTCTTGAAATACTCAAATTACTGAAAATTTGTATTCCTAATTAAAATAAAAACTCTCTATTTCTCTGCTTATGAAAGTTTAAGGCTTATTTGGGTTTTTTTCTCTGAAAGTGCACAGCCTCTGCAATCTGGTGTTCACTGAGAGAAATTGAGTGCCTTAAGTTACAATATGTGCAATATCCCATTAGAATTGTTACAGGAGAAAAGCTAATACATTGAGAGAACTTTCTGCAGAGCACGTATCAACACTTACAGCTGAATCTGAGCAATGAGTTTCTCATGCTGTGAAACATGAATGGAAATTTGTATTGCTGTAGCTCTCTTTTGTATATAGTTTGCTGCTACTGCTGTTTATATTTGTGTAGAGATGAAGTAAACTCATTGACCTGAGGTGACTGTTTTGATGAGTACCATTGTTACACTGAAGATACAGAGATTTAGATTAATTTGTTTTTTAGAGTGTCTGCCTCTATAGCTGTAGCTCACATACCTCCTGTTGGCAGGAATTTTTACTGCAAATTAGCGTGTGCTGATTTGTCTGATGGCATCTTAAGGAATTCAGTGTGCTTGGACAAGGGATGTGGGGCAAGGTTGCCCCCAGGAAAGTCTTTGCTGCAGGTCTCTAGTGTGTTGACCTTTGGCAGGAAGTGCAGGGGGCAAAATAGCTAAGCAAGAAGGCTTGTGAGCCAAAACTGGCAGGATCTACCTACCCCTTTTTGTCTCCAGACTTGGATAACTTGAGTGGTGCAGTCTGGACTGTGGGTACAGTTTATGCTTAGCTATGAATCCACCTAATTCCACTTCCATTACATATGCATCAGATGCTGTTATCACTCTTTGCCTCTGTGTTAGAGCAATAGACGTAGTTTGCTGATCTAAATTATATCTAAAAAAGAGTAACTTTCTTCTGTTGGGTTAGTTGCATCCTTGTTTAGGGTTTTTCAGGCATAGTAGCAAAAAAAAAATTGGCTTTTTTTGGTGTCACAGACAAGAATAACTGTTTTGATACCAGCAAATAACATAGTACTGTTAAACTGTATGTCAAAGACAGAGCGGTTTTCCAGGAGTGGAAGCTGTAGGTAGAGTTGAGAAGGTCTTATGCTTCTGTAAGTAGAACCAGCTATTTTTTCCTTTCATTTAATTTTCATTTCCATTTTATGCACTCATTTTCTTCAGCTTCATCTGAGTTTAAAGTAAGGCGAAACTCCGCTTTGGACTTTCAAATGATTATGTCCAATATATTCATCTTGTACCTTTGTAATAAACAACATAAATAAACATGTAATAAACAACAATAATAAAGTGTTAAGAAAACTAGTCGCTTTTTTGTCTTAAATTATTTGGGAGATTACCATTATCTTAAATTTGGAAAGTGGAGTACCTTAGTTGTTGTTGCCAGGTAATGAATCTTTCAATTCTAATATGGATTGATTGTGCTCAAATGGATACTCTCCATAGCCCGTGTTTGATTCTTACGATGTCTATGCTTCAGTGTTAAGTGTTAGTAGCACTATTTCTGTATGTGCTTCTGTGTTAAATGGGAACATGCTCGTTTACCTGGTTTTCTCCCTGATGGCAGTATACTATAGTCAGTATACTGTATGGTGCTCAATAACCACATTTCAGTCTTTCTGACAAACTAAGTAGATTCAAGTCCTTAACTTTCAGGGTTTTTCTACTACTGTCATTGAGGGACATTTTTTTTTCCTGCAAGTCTAATTTTATGATGTTTTGCTCATGCTATAGGTAGATAAAAAAATCCTATCTCCCTTTTGTAGTTCTGTGTTATTGTTTCTATCGACACCTTTTATCACAGCAACACACTGGGAGAACAATGTCTTCTAAGCACCCCTACATTATTTTTCTTGGTGGTGGCTTCCTAAGTGCAGCAGACACTCTCAAGTTTCTAGATGCTTAACATTGCATTTGTCATTAAAATGCATTTTTGTTTAAAAGAGCACAGATTAGCAAGAGATCC
Organism: Fulmarus glacialis; assembly: GCF_000690835.1. Classification (NCBI taxonomy): domain Eukaryota; kingdom Metazoa; phylum Chordata; class Aves; order Procellariiformes; family Procellariidae; genus Fulmarus; species Fulmarus glacialis. The sequence goes on from NW_009221849.1 coordinate 47,659, forward strand.
AGATTGCTTTGTATGCGACAACCTTGTTGTCGTCAATATTTATCATTTCTTCAGTGTTTCACCTTTGAACTTTCAGCAGTGGCTTTAAATCTAATTTCCTTATCACTGATGAAAATGCTGAATAGCATCGAGCCAGACAGTAAAATTTTATGAACTTGTAAAAAAAAAAATCTCCTTTGTACAAAGAAGATTCCTCCACTGACAACTTTTTTTGAGATCTGTTAATGAACTCTAAATCTATTTAATGTATGCTTTATTGAGATTTTGATGCAAATTCTGAACAACGGATTAAAATACTTCACAAGTCTAAGTGTCTGGCCAGGTCACTTATGTATGACATGGGGGACAAGGGCCACTAGCTGTTGAATCCTCATCGCATCTCTTGGGTTCCTTGAGATTGACAATGAAAAACTCGGTTTTGGACACATTTTTTGTATGCTTTAGGAGCCAACAGTTACCATAGCATGACCCTTTTCCCTCACAATCTCGCTTACTTCAGCCTCCATAAATTTTATGCTGCCCGTTGTCTGTGTTTCCTTGTTTTAAAGTTGTGTTGGGCTAATGGGAAGAGTAATGGCACGTGGAGTGTGCTGTGTAGCCTTGTTGCCATCTTCCTGTTGTCAGCACAGGGTCTTCTGCAGACGAGTCCTTTCTGCTGTGGGGAGTACAGGCCTGATTTTGATGTAAACAACACATCTCTTGGTATTTCATTGCTGTTAGTTGTGTCCTTGGCTATCAGTATAGGCCATTCTGTTTAATCTTGTTTCGTTGTTTCTTTTGGTGCTTTCACACACACATTTGCATCCCTGCTTCATTCTACCAATATTAGTATTACTACATGTCTCTGCATGTTGTCTCTTGACTTATGTTTTCTAGTGTATGTGTGGGTTTTACACAGTGACATCCTCTCTTTATGATTTACCACATCACATGTTAGAGAAAGGAACTATCTGTTTTAATGCAATTCGTCATGTCCCTTCTCAGTGAAAGATGTATACACTGCTTGAGGATATTTTAAAGCTTTGTGAAACCTTTTTACTGGTAAATTCATGCTCATCTGTTTGTGCGTGTGCATGCACACAATCTTTACGTATATATAAAAAAAAAGTCAGGTAGTGATG
>NW_009221850.1:0-7036 GCF_000690835.1 Fulmarus glacialis
GCTCCATGCAGGAGAGGGTTTCCCTGCAGGACGGGCTCCGGTGGCCTGTGCCACAGGCATGCACGGTGCCCGCTGGGGATGCGTGCCCTGCACCCATGGGGAACACGGCCCCCGGCGCGGTGCAGCCTCGGGGTGCCTCCAGGAGCTGCTCGGGTGGAAGGAAATACGTACTGCTCAAATGCTGCCTACTGACAAGTATAAGCTTTTTTCCCTTTGTCATTAAGTCCTACTGGCCTATTTGTGGTTCAACGCACCACACTGTGCCTCCGCATAGGACACAGCGCAAGCTGAGGAAGGCTCGCTCGAAGCCTGCGAGGAAGAGGAGGGCTGTGAGCTCCACTGCTCAACATGCTATCCTCCAGCTCCTGTCTGAGGGGGACGGGGGTCCCTCTCCATGTCACTGTCTCCCGTTGTGCCCAGACCGAGCGTCCACTGAGCCTGACCGTGGTCCTGGCAGTCATTCTTGCCTCTCTCCCATCCAGGCTGGGGACAGCAGGGTCCCCCCAGCACCCCCTGCTCCACCACGCAGCCCCACCGCCCATCCTCTCCCAGGACGGGCTGGGACCACTGGCACAGGGATATACATCTCGGCTGCCCCTTCCCCAGCCCCATCACCAACGCTAGCAGGTTTTCCTGGCTAAACGCCCCAAAAAGCTGCCTCTTGTTGGCTCTCCCCACTTGGCCTGGCTGAGCCTGAGCGACGAGGCAGCAGTGGCCTGGGCGGGATGGGAGCAGTGCCCTGCACGTGTCAGGGTGTGGAGGGAACAGCCCTTGTGCCCAGCAGCACCTCGTGCTCCTTCCCAGGGCCCCGTCCCTGGCATCACCCACTGCAGGAGACCCCCAAAGCCTCTCGGCATCCCTGCAGTTTCCCCCCGTCTGCTCTCCCACAACATCCCCTGCACGGCGGGACCTCCTCCTGCCTCCGCAGCCTGGTGCAATATTTTCTAATGAGCCCTCATAGATGCCGGGCATATAATTCATCACCCTTCCTGGGCATGTGGTGTTTCACAGGGGTCAGAGCCGAGGGCCTGGCTCTAGCAGAGCCCTCTGTGTGTGCACAGCCCCTTCGGGCTTAATGGGTCTGCGTATGAGTGACTTATGTGTTTAAATGCTTTCCTGATTTTTGCAGTGCTATTTATTTCTTTGCCATCTTAGCTCAGGTGTGAGGTTACTTATTGTTTCTTTCTTCTCTGCCTTTTACGTTCAGGGAGATTTTCTTCAGAATTCACCATTTCAGTCTTTGCTCTTTGGTTCAGTTCTTTTTTTTTTTCCCCTACTATTTATTATTTATTCACATAGAACTCTAAATTTGCCTCTTTCACTCACTTTGATAGGAATAGTTTTCTTATAACTCAGTAATGAGTAAATCTACCTCCCCCACCCCACCCCCCCCAAGTCAGGATTCATTTTAGTATATTCATTTGTTGTTATTCTTGACTTCAGCAACATCACAGCTGAGTTTTTACATTATGTACCCAGTTAAGCAAGGTGTCAGTGAAAAATAAATATTTTTTTTTTATTTAAACACACACCTAAAATACTTCTCAGATTCTTACAGACTTTTGCTGAGCTTAAATGCTTCAGTCATTAATAAATACTTCAGGTGATGCTTTGGACTATGAAGTGTATGTCCTTCTGTCTGGGCTAGTCAAAACATTTAAGTTCTTAATTTTGCATGTGGTTACAGTTTTCAAAAATTTGAAACAAAAAAGCATCTTAGGTGTTTTAGTGATAGTCCTGTTAAAGGTCAAAAGTCTCTCCTATGCACTTGGGTAAAAATATTAGCTAACCTTGGATTTTTAAGCATCACAGAAGCTTTTGAAAAAGTTTGCCCTACGTTTCACCAAGGGGTGCGTCGAGTGCCTGTACCGCTGCCCTGAGCAAGCTGCTTCTGGTACCCTGTAGTGAAAGAAGCCTAGGCAGTTTCAGACCAAAGCATTTGATCCAATCTCGTCTCAAAGATTTCTCATCTGAGCTACTTGAGATCTCCAGAATCATTTATTAGGCTTCTGGCTGCAATTTTACCTTGATATCTCTTCACTGGGAAATTGTATTTAGAAAGAAAAAAAGAAAAGGAGAGAGGCAGGAAATATGCAGAGGTTTTACTGAAGAACTTGTGTAAGTTCTGGACTTTGTAACTAAACTTAGAAATTCCTCAAAGATACAAACTCTGTAGTATTGCCTCAAATGGCGACACAGAACATTAACTCCCAGGTTTTCTGCGGATGATGTCCTTACCTACTGTGTTCCCCTAGGATAGGAGGGGGAGCAATTCTTTGCTCACAGGTATTGCAAGTGGTCCGACAGGACACAGAGAATTGGCAAAGCAATTGCTTAAACAACAAAGAGCTTCAACATATGTACACGATGCTGCTGCTAGATGGGGATTCTCTTGAAACACAGAGTTTTCATTCCCGTTAATTACTGTGATGAGCAAAATAGCCCTCTTCAATAAGCATCCATGGAAAACCATAGATATATGTTTGTTCAAATGGTTTTAAAAAAATAATCTCTAAAAATTAAACACTTAAGGCAAAGCTATCCTCATTGAAATATCTAAGGTATGTTATTACTGGTAAGAATTATGTTAAACTTTCTTTATAATTAATTCTAAACAGATTAATAAAATATATTAATTCCATGAAGAGTCTTACACAGGTAACTTCCTACAAAAGAAAATCTGCCATGCATTATTTTCCCTATCCTTTAGAGTGTGTTTAATTGATTGTAATTTATGCTGCAATTTTAGCCAAAGCAGCAGTAAATATATTTGAATATATATTAAATTCACTTAGCATTTATTTGTTAAGCTGGTTAAACACAACTGTAAAAATCCAAGCATTTACCTTGCTGTGATTAGAGGCAGCAGACGCCCTAGAAGGTGAGGCTCGGTGATGTGTCTATGTGCAGTCGAGAAGAAGCCCGTGGAGGATTAGGGTGTGTTAAGTCTCTCTTCAGACAGGTGCACAAACACTTCCCCCTTTTAGGTGCTACCTGCTCTTTACTGGACGTTTATTACAAGTCAATGCAATTTCACAAAGCACCTGCATGCAATAAAAACCTATTACATGTGTGAGGCCTTAAGGAAATTAACGGTTCCTCCCTAGGGATGCATATTTTGTTAAGATGTTTATTACAGATGAAGTGGTCCTGGGGTAAAACATTAACAAGTTGTAGAGTGATAAAAGGAATTTTATCATTTCTCAGTGACATAAATAGGAAGAAACCTTTAACTAAATCTATAAAATTCCTGTTTCCTAATGAATTTGCTTTAACTATTTATTAACTGGATGGACTTGTTCTGGCCGCAATTTGTTTTTCTTCTTCCTCACGCACTCCCCTTCCCCTCTGTGCCCCCAAAAACCCAAGCAGAAGCAGTCCAGAGTATTGTCTGTTAACTGATTTGAGCTCTGGTACCCAGAAAATAAACTTCATCTCAATATCAGTTTTTAAAAAATCATTAATTTTCCCTTGTGAGTTTAAGGCAGAGCTGTAAAACTCTGCTCACTCTTGTAATACTGATTTTAGAATTGAATACAACCTTAAAATTCTGTATTACTATACTAATGCTAACTCATACCACCTAAATTACATGTTATATTTTAGGGTTCATGCCAACAATTTATTTTTGGTTACCATTACAAATGCAAATTCGTTTTTTAACACCATATTAACCAAGTTTGCCATGCACCATTATTAGAGATGAAAGCATAGAATACTGGCTTTGGACTAAGAATGCTCAATCTAATTGAATTATATGAATGTAGTTAAATGTCTACTTCAGAAAGGCTATATTCACTTTCAAGATTAGTTACTCCAAGAGTTAATGGGCTATTTAAACAACATAGTCCAAGAGCCAAACACAGGTGGGCTGTGTTAATAACTTTATTTAAACTGTTTTTTCCCCTTTTGAGAGGCACAAGCCATCCATTAATGCATTCATTAGAGTTTATGGCATAGTTCTGCTTTTCTCCTAATGACACTATCCAGACTCAAACTTGCTCAGCTAATTTAGCCCAGCTGCCCTTTGCCTCTCAGCAACAGGTCTCTTGTTCTTCGGTCATACGTGCTGAAGTGTCATGATGATTAGTTTTTGGTCATTGCTGCTCTTTGCAACATTGTTTTGTGTATTCTCTGCATCAGAATTTACTTTTCCTTCAGATTTTTTGCTGAAAATTTGTATGAAGCAGTCGTTGGAAAGGGCATGGCAGCACAGAGGCATCACCACGCTCGCTGCAGCCCTTGCATTCCAATGTGATTGAACATAGTGGTTTATTACTTTACTCTGACCAAACAAGCTCACAGGTTTTAATATCCAGCTCTGCTGAAGGCATTTGTGGCAGTTCCTCACAACTGCGGCATCTAAGCTTTGCCTTGACTTTTCAGTTTTAAATCCGATGCAAAAATGCCTTTTACTGATGTCATTACAGTTGTAAAATACATAACTGAGGACAGAAGTGCCTGTTTCTTCCAGTAGCTACAATGGAGGTAACCTGTATGTGTTTAGTAATGAATTCCCCAGGTACTAATGAACATCACAATGAGTAAGAATGACCAATGCGTCACTCCGATTATTAACAGCCAGGCTGGATTAGACTCTGCACCGTCAGCTGCTGACATTTGCAGGGTTTGTTTTGGAATATTTTATCAGTTTAGGTTTGCATGTCTGATGTTCCTGGGAGTTCTGTTGGCTTCCAGTCTGAAATACCACCTCTGCCTTGTATAAACAGTGAGAGTTGTCTTGACCATTATGAGATACTGGACTAGCTCTGGTCTGGCTCAGGGAGGATCACGGTGCCACTGAGCTCAAATGACCAGAGGGATGAGTGTTCGTAGATGCTTACTAACAGATGTATTTGCAGATGTATTGCTTAAAACATTTCTGTACCTAGAGATAAGTAACATAACTTCAGTGGGAGTGCAGTATGCTGCATATACAGCATACTGTTTCTACTTTCTCCTGTATCAACTGTATGAATAATTTCTACCGATTCCCACTGCAGAATCTCTACGCTTGCAAACCACAGTGGTAAGGCATTTCATTCTATTAATCTGGAAACTGGCATACACGCTTCTGACACCGTGTAAATAATAATAATTATATATGTGGCCTATTAGATCGCTTTATGCAGTACCTGGTCCTGAGTGCCGCTGCTGGGTGGGTTCTGCCCGGTCACTGCCACACTTTGCAGGTTCAGCTTGGCACCTGCAGCTGGGGCTGGGACAGGCTGGAGGTGAACTCTGGCTAGACAGACATCTAGATATCTGCTAGATAGACATTTTGTTAACCTACCACCTGAGAGGCGTTAAGCTTTCTTAAGGTTCATCTGACCTTGTGTATCGTTGCCATGTGTCATGGGCAGCACACGGCTCCTTCCCAAAGCAGAAGTGCTCTTTGGCTATGCAATGGTCTCCCAAGAGGAAGAGGGACAGCTTCATATACCTTGGTGACACTGTGCCAGGCTCAGGGCTGGGCTGCCGTGGGTCAGGCAGGGCTTCACACGATGGCAGCCACCCAAAAGGAGAAAGAGTGCAAACTGGACTGGTGCCCCAAACCGGCCCAGTGCACAGACAGCACTGGGACATGTGCAAGGTGTTGTCTAGGACCAATGCATGAGGGAAGGATTGTGCTTGGTGGATGAGGAGAGGAGGGACTTTGTTCGTATCTGACTTTGTTCATGATAACTAAAGCTAAAGGCCAATGTGGAAGACCAGAGAAATGTGTGCCAGGTCCCCTCAAGTCCTCTGTTTAGTGCTTGCCAACCTCTGTCCATCTGTTGTTGCACTAAATAGCTCTTCTGAGATAGATGAGTGAGTGCCTGAATGCCAAGCATCTCCTGCCATGAATAAGTTTAAGTGGCTGGTGGAAGGAGGCCTGCGCAGAGCACGGGAGGGCAGGAAAGGTGGCATCAAAGAATATCATGAACCTCAAGAGCTGCATGCTGGTGCTCCCATCTGTGTCCACCCATTTCCAGGAAGCCTCACGCCCAGGGATTGAGGTCGTGCCAGCTGTGCTAAATGCAAAATAAATGGCAGGGTATTTTATTTTTCTTATTCCTTTGTCCATCCCTAGAGAGACAGGACTATTTTCACTTGTGGTGGGAGGTGATCTGGGGCCAAGACCCTGCAGTGAGTCAGGGTGCTAAGGCAGATAAGTAATCCAGCACAACGCGCTTCCCAAGAAGAGCTGCTCAGGTGCAGGCTCCATAGCCCAGCAGCCTGTGTGAGCTGGACACTTCAGCCAGTCCTGCCGCGTGGTGAAGCAGGACAGACCTCGCTCACTCACAAGGGCGTTTCTGCTCTGCACTGCTGGCAGAGTGTGAGCCGCTGCACAGGGCATCCATCCCTACTGACTGCAGCAGGCCAGGACCCCTGCGCTGCTCGGTGCATTGATGGACCTCCTGCATCCAGCCAGTTATACGGCACTGACCACAGCTGGGCCATCGTGGAACCTGTGGGAGCCTAAAGCCCTCCTATAAATTGTGTGCTGATTCCTAATATGATATAGGGTGATGCTCTGTGTGGTAACACACATCTTACAGTTCATTAGAGGGCTTCTTCCGAGGCTGCGAAGGCAATGAAGGGAGAAGGAGAGAGGCAAGATCTGAACATGCATCAATCTCCCTGCATGCTGCTCACGTATCACAACCTGTAAACTTGCTAGGGAAGAAAACTTTACCTTAAACACAAATGAATTGAACATTTTCCATACATTTTTATTTTGGATGTTCTTGGTTTCGTCTTTGATTTACCATGGTTTTTACTTTTTATTCTGGAAAATTATTTTGTGCTGCTCGTAACTCATTCACAATCCCTTTTCATCCTCTGTCCTGGGGCTCCGTCTGCCCGGAGGAGTGCCCGCACGCGTGGCAGGTGTGTGAAGGGAACGATTTGGGTAAAGAAATGGCAACCTTATTTCGCCTTTGTGTGGGAACTAAAGGCAGGGGCAGAGGTTTTCCTGCTGTGTCTTTATCATGAACTTGTGCCCGTGGCCGGCCGATGCAGTCGTGCAGGGAGGGGGGTGTCGGGGGGGACC
>NW_009221851.1:0-15927 GCF_000690835.1 Fulmarus glacialis
TCTATGATTCTATGATTCTATGATGAGAGTATAAGACTCTTGCCAGATGCTACCAACCACTGGGTCATGTGATGCAGCAGTAATCTGTCCGTTGGAAGAGCAATAAACAAGTGTGAAAGGTATTTTCTATCTCACATTGCTCTTAACCACCAGGGAAAGAATCTCTTTTCTCCAGCTCAACCTACTACCACCTCACACTGTTTTCTGCATTAAAAAAAAAAAATATTCTGAAGTCTATTCCTTACTAATCCACTGTGGGTGTGAAAATCACTCGGCGTTTTGATTTTCAGCCAGTATTGCTGGCTGGGAAAGACTGTTAGGAGAAACATAATGTGAGAGCAAGGAGAGGCGTTCCACTGAGAAGATGGACAGGGTGAGCGGGTACCTGGCCCTGGTGCCATTTGCTGCCACTTTCAAGGAGACCTTGAAGTGCAGGAAGGCAATGGAGAAGGAGGATCATCTTGCAGCACTCTGAAAGCTTCAAAAGCTACTGCTGACAGGTGTGCAAAATTTAGAGCAATGTATTACAGCATCTCGTCCCTAATTTAGAGCTAAACCATGTTTCCAAGAATGCGCTGACTGTTGCAGAAACCACCAGTACAATGCTGAGAAAGCTCCTCTCAGTGAAAGCAACCATGTTAGAGAATAGCTCCTGCTATGGGCTTAAAATCAGAGCTGGCTGCCTGCCAAGGGGCAAATGTTTTTGGCAGCTCAGGAAAAGGATCCACAAAAGAAAGTCTGTTACGACAAGAAAGACTAACACTTGCCTCTGGAAATATATCCTAGTTTGTGGAAAACCAATTAAATGCAGTCACTAAATCCTTTTAGTGTTTTGGTTTATTTTATTTTATTTGCATGGATTACATTAAAAACATTTCAAAGTGTAAAAACTTTATTTTTACTAGTATGAAATAATAAGATTCTTCAGACTTACTATAGGTCATGCACTATTTTTTTCTGTTCACATTGTGTAAAAATATTTACAATACACTCTGGAAGTGAAATAAAGAAAACAGTCCTTTACCTGGGCTTAGATTCTTACTAGTTTTATAACAAATATTATTCATTTATAAGACATAAGAGGTACTATTCACTATAAGATTTAATGAAAAGAAAGCAATTAAAGGGGATACTTTCAAAGGCACCTGGCCACCTCAGTCCCATCAGCTTACAATAGAAAATCTGGCAGCTAGAGTACCTTACTAAATTGTGCTTTGAGACTCTTCCTCACGCCTTTTCCAATACCAGGATAAAAGTGGAAGGATGAATGGCTTCACTTGAGCTTTTCAAACATTTTGGACCTTAGAGATCTGAAACAACCTAGGCTGGAGAGACTTCCAGTATGCCTTAGGTGTTGACTTCACTCATGGCAATAGATTTCTTTACTGATTATGGTTGGGTTTTGGTTTGGGTGGTTTTTTTTTTTTTTTCCCAGAGCTGTATCCTGTATTGATGTATTGCATCGCTGAACTTTTCCTGCAGTTTAGAAGAGAATTATTAGATATTTGCATAAAGTTGACAGACACTGACTTCGCTTTCTTTGGAAAGCTGAAGTGCATCAGGCCAGTTGTGTAGTCTGAAACCATGTTTTCATTAAAAGTTAGTGTGTGTCTTTAAATGTTTAACAGGGCTGTCAAGCAGGATGCATTACATATACAGGCTGTATGTAGATAAATACAATTTATGCAATTCTTGATGGCAAGATATTTCTTCTGACTGCTATTTCAAAGGAATAGGTTAGGTAGTGTGGACTTCTCACACCATAGAAGAATGAGTGTGCTTTGCGGGCATCTCATGCCAGGCAGGTCCCCAGTCTGCTGTGATTGCCTGAAAGATTTTGGTTTTTTGGGGTTTTTTTTAGGTGTCAGTTTAACTGATCAAGTTATCTATGTTTTTCAGCCTTTCTGATGGCTGTTTTTTGCTTCTGGCTATTGGCAAAAGTCATCAAAGGTTTTTTAGGATAAGAGCTTCTGATATAATTAATCTCTACCACCTAGTCCTTGTTCATCCAGCTCATGTATGCAATGATGTAGTTTTGTTGTCTTGTGAGGTCTGTGTACCATGTTTATGAAACTACTTTTTTTTTTTACTCTTTTCATCCCATTTCTCCCTTTGAATCTTTGAAAGCTTCCAGGGCCTTCTCCTTTAGCAGTACAATAAATGCAGATTACTCCTGGCTCCTTGATGAATGTTTTTTAAAGCTTCAGAAAACGTGATAATCAAACTGGTTACATTAATTAGATAGAGGAAGGAATGCTGGTGGTAGGTGAAATTCGTAAATACTAGTTCAGAAGAACTCTGATTCAAAGCTTGAAACTTAGGTTAGTCTATACTACAGCAGGTAAGCTGGAGCTGTGAGAAGAGGGAGATGGGTCTGGGAGGGGTTTCTGTTTGTCACTCTCATTCAAACTGGGATTTCCAAACCAACTACAACCTGAACATTCCAGTTGCTTAAGAGGGTCCATTACAGGACACATTTCTAGACTGGCTGAGATCTAATTTATATCAGTTTTAATCAGCAAATGTTATTACTCTTCCTTTTTAACTCGGTCTTTTTTTCATTACTATAATTTGCATGAGACCATGTAATTATAGTATTGTGTATTGAAAGCACGTGTGTGTGTGTGTGTGTTTGTGTATTTCAACTGTGTGGAACATATTTAGATTTCCTAGGACTTTTGCCTAGTTCTCTGGTTCAATCTTTCTGCTCCATCTGTTGCAAAATGAAAGAGCGAGTGAAACATTTCAGAGAAGAATTGTGTCTTAGATATATAAGTCCTGTAATGTGGTAGCACTTGAAGTTCAGGTGAGCCTGAAGTGATTACAGTTCTTAAAACAAAAGTCTGATCTTAATGAGAATTGTTAAGTATCAGGACCTGTGTGTTATCTTGGATAAAAGAGAGAGGAAATTTCTTTATGTTGGAAAAAACCTTTTTTTTCTGTGTGTTATATCTGTTGTAATAAAAGAGGGTTTGTATTCTTTTTTTTTTAAATAAGAGTCATCTAAGGCTCAGCTTCAGGAAATCATGCAAGCATATATTTTGATCCTTTTCTGTCCAGGGAAAATCTGTATTTAAATGTGAAGGAAGGTTTTATATGTTCTACAGAACTTGTCCTTTTATATAACACTCTGTTTGCCTGGCAAGTATATTTGTTTCTTGTTAGTGTATTGCAGTGCTTATATACCCTATATAAATATTTATGTAATTCCTTTCTCAGAGTGGGAGAACATGAAATATAAAAATCTCCTGAAACTGAAAAGAGAGATTTTACTTTGCTCCTTTATATTTGGAAATATTTCTTAATTTGTAATATTCCACAGTGTGAGTATTAAGAGAAGATATATTCAGGATTTGATTAGTTTCCTGAAGGTCCTCTACTCCCAAGACATCAGTGGTCAACTTACTGTTGTTAACCTTCTTAGTATGAAGACTTCTTGGTTTTCAACAGCTTTTTGGAGTAGTGCTTATATGATATAGGTGGCTGAGGTGATTAAACCATGGCCCTGAGTGCTTGTCATTACTGGTGTTCTTGGGATTGCAAAACTCAAAAGCAAATGGATGAGCAAAACTGCTGAAACCTTGTCTGGTACTTGTGTAGAGTGTGACATTCTGGGAATAAAATCAATTTTCTTCTGATTTGGTGAATAACTCTAAGTGCAGTTTTCAGAGTTCAGAAATCTTAATTTATCTGAATTGCAGCCCTGTTCTTTTTCAGTTTGAGAAAGTGTTCATGACTGTTAAAACAAGAATGAAAAATATGGGCATGAAGCAGATGTTACTTTTGCCTGCCAGACCAAGAATTGGCTAACACTAAATTGGCTAACTCTGTCTAGTTCCCACAGATAATACAGTATTTCTGAATGAAAAGGGTGTGGATTGGATCTTGAAAAAAGACTTTTAAATATTTAGATAAATAAATGGACTTTGTAATTCTTAGTATAGATTCAGATGGGCATATTCTTTGAATAGTCTGTTTTTTCTTTTTCTTATTTAGTCTATGTTCACTTAACATACCCTCAAAGTACTGCGTACTACTGGAGTAGCTTTTGGAAAATACCTCCTTGTATCCCTGCTTTGTGAAAATTGTAGTATTTCTAGGGTAAAGTGAGGTAAATAAACATGCCCTTCCAGAAATGAATGCGATTCAGATGGGCATATTCTTTGAATAGTCTGTTTTTTCTTTTTCTTATTTAGTCTATGTTCACTTAACATACCCTCAAAGTACTGCGTACTACTGGAGTAGCTTTTGGAAAATACCTCCTTGTATCCCTGCTTTGTGAAAATTGTAGTATTTCTAGGGTAAAGTGAGGTAAATAAACATGCCCTTCCAGAAATGAATGCCGAAACTACTCCAGTGCTTTTCCCAAAATAGACAGGCCTCTAGTGTTCTTTGTGTGAAGATCAGTCTAAAGCATGTCTAAAGGATGCCAACATTTCTAAAGAATGATAAAGCCCAGCACTGCCTTTGTTAGTAGCTAACAAGAGCTTAAGTATGGATAGTCAAAATAACAGACATTTTGCACCATGCTCAGCTATTTCTTTGGTGAGAGGAAGTCTGTGTTTCTAGTAAGGCATGGGTCTGAGACTCGAGACACAGCATTTGCTCTTACTGGTGCCAGGAATGACCTCAAGCAGATTGCTCAGGTCACATTTTGGCAAAAGGCTTGAGCATGGATTTATGTCCCAATGATTGCAAGACGTGTTTCATGGAACAGAGAGAATAATCCCACTGCTACTTAACTTCTCACATAAAAAATGACGAAAAATACCAACCCTTTTCTATCCCCCTTTTTCTGCATGGTCTACTCACGTTGTCAGCTTTCCAAGACAAGTATTTTCTTTCTGTAGAAATACATCCTCTTTGTAATGCACCTCTGCCGGGTGAATTGGTTCATGCTATCAACTGTCATCACTGGCTCCCTAGCAGTCGTGACTTTTCTCTGAATTTTCTTGGCACAGCTGTTTGGTGAGTATTCTCTAACCTGTTTCAGCCAAATGACAGAAAGACCTACTATTGAGCCTGTTTTTTGCAGCTAATTTGGGTAGTTTAGGCTCAGATGAGATGGTCATTCAGGAGAAGCAATGTCATCTGGCAGCATGTAGTACTGAGAAGCAGGGAGTAGTTGCATCTTCTGTTGGCACAGCCATGGTGTTTTATGGGTCCAGAGCTCTCTTGTAGACAAGATAAACACAGTGCAGCTCTTTGTAAAGAGATCTTCAAGTAGTACAGCTATAGGAAAGCCTGTCATGCTTTGTTTTCTAATGGTTGGTCTGTCATTAGATGAGTGAACTAGTCTTAGTTTTGTTTGTTGCATTCCTGAAATCTTTATTTTTTTCTTACATTTGCATGGGTTATTTTTTTGTTTGTTTACAGTACGCCTTATACTTGGACACATGAGATTTTGGCAGAGTTACGTTTGTTATTTTTGAACACTTAGCCAGAGTATTTTATATCTCAAAAACATACATACAATTTTCTCCTTTAAAGCCATAAGAAGTTTTTTGTCAGTCAATCAAAATAAAAATGTCAGAAATGCTAGAATTTTATTTTCATGACTGAAGCTGCCAATCCCTCTTCCAAGACAGTAATATTACATTTTCAGTCTTATTAGCTTTCTATTTTACCATTTAAAAATGTAATTCATACAGAAAAGATATTTAAGAGCAGTGTGAAGTTGCATGATTATATTCTGAAAAGTCAGGAAAGCCGAAAGCAGCATTGCTGGAGACCTCAAGCCATAAACAGTCCTTGCTGTAGTTACACGCAGATTTAGGATCTGCTCTTCATGTGGATCTCCATTTGCATTCTTATTTGTATCATTGGCCTTTGAAACGGGAAATTAAACTAAATGATAGATTTATAGGAGGGGTGGGGAATAGATAAGTTGCTTTTGGCTTCTTTCATTCATTCTGTCTGTCCTGAGCCAGATCCTTCATCTCATTCTCCAGCTGAAGCTCTTTGCAGGAATCGGTTTGAAGATTGCTGATGTTTTTTGAGCCTATAACAGACAAGGTCCGTAACATTCCTTCTTCTCGCTTATAAAGTTGCTATGTAAGATCTGAACGTAGTCATCTGCTCTCAAGTTTTCCACCAGCCTTAGCATTCCAGATGGTGATCTATACATAGGCCTGGCTGGCTATCACCACAGCCTTTTTGGTATTGCCAACTGAAAATCATCTTTAGGAAAAAGGTGTTGAAAACCTCTAATTATCTCTGTGCATTTTGCTCCATATTCTGTTTTAGTGTTGACAAGGCATTGCTGTTGCACGTTTTCAGTTTAGTTTTTAGTTTAGATCAGGCAGCTGCATCAGATCTTTTTCACTTGTCTCAAGGCATTCTTTGCTGTTGGGGTTCGGTTTTGTTTAGATTTTTTTGACAGTTGATCTTGTTCTTAGCTTATTCCCGTTTACAATTTTTGGCTTTCTTGCAGTTACCACTTATGTACAGACATACATGCACACTACTTTTCTTAGCTTTGAGGGGATAACTTCTTATTTTAATTCCTTCAAGCGTGTACTATATTTTGCATCTTCTGTTGTTCTTTGTGAAGTTCCCAAACCTTTACACAATGTAGCATACGCAAATTTCAGATCCCTTAGCTATTCCTCTTCAACTGGTTGATTCCCATCTACTCTAGTCTGCAGGTCCTCCATATCATAATGGTTGATCATGGAGATGCAAACATGTACTCAAGTGTGCGAGCTTGCGTGTGTACATCACACACAGACCTGAAGATGGATCTGCTCCAGTTCAAAGTGTTATATCAATACTAATGGATCATTTTCAGTCATCTAAAGGATCACATACGTATATATTTTCCAGATTAGAAACTAAACTGACAGGTATTAATGCAAGTTATTTTCACCTCAAATATTATTTCAAACCCTTGAAATGAAATATTTGTCATTTTCTTTAATGTTTTACTATCTTTGTTATCTACAAATCGGTTACTCCAAATAAAAAAATTGAATTTTATTTTTCCAAGAGGCTGTACATAGAGCAGGATAAGAGTGAAAGACAGAGGAAGACAAATGTGAGGGTTCTATGAGCAGCTCTAACATGGAGAGACATAGTGTCCTCCTGCCTGTACTCAGCCTTGCGTCTTTCTTTCCCCTCCATCTGGAGGTTCGCACCTCCCCTATGGCTAGAAAAGTTGTTTATAAGAATGTTCAGTAAACTGCTTGGGTCCAAATGCATCAGGTTAGCTAAAACAGTACAAAGGGTAGCTCAAAAGGAGCTAATTTGATTCATTTTGGGAATGACATGTTAGGAAGCTCAGCTGGAAAATTTGAAGGGGTAGTAACTTTCAGCGGGAGGAGATGAGGGTCACCCAGGGGAAGCTGAGCACAGTAACTTCCCCTTCAGCATGGGTGGGTCTTGTCCCGCCCGTCCCTGTAACTTACTTGTCTCTCTTCTAGGAAAAGATAACCTCATCCAAACAGAATTATCGTTTGTCATTTTTGTCATTTCCACAAATTCCCTTAAATTTACAAAAAGAAAAAAAGAATTTAAGACTTGATGAATGTTTTAGATAAAAATAGTGCACTGAGATTCTCAAAGATGAAAGAAATTAATAAGCTAGATCCCAAAGTACCATGTGATAAATGTTGAGTAATTGATACTGACGTCTTTTTGTTTCTTTTCTGGTTTCTGCATTGTGGTGGTTGGGTTTGAATTTTTTTTTTGTTTCTTTTTTTTTTTTCCTAGGACACTCTTGGCCCATGTAATAATAGGATTAGAAATTTATATTTCTCTTAAATGTGAGATGAGTTTTTATCCAGTGGCTGGTGTTTAAGTATGCTGACTTAAAAATCAAATCAAAAGAAAATGAAACAAACCCCCTGATAATCAAAACAGTTTCTAGTCTGTACTCCTTTCATAGAAAAGGTGAAAACACAGAGCAATTGACTGCATAACGTCTTGACACCTGAGTTTCCAGTTCTTTTGACATAGGTATAATTAATGGCATAGCAATGGTGGTTCCATCAGTGTGAGATTTCTCTTCCCCTTAACAGGTAGGAGGACATATTGTTAATTGTATGAGTCAGAATGCAGTGTTTGACTTTCTCAGGACTGTGTGCATGTGGATATGGGGATTCTGTATCCTTTCTGGCCAGAAAGTTGAAAGAAGCTGAAAATGTTCACCTCGGTGTTATTAAATTCAATGTGATATTTCCTGTTGATCTGGTGAAATCAGGACTGGAGCTCTGTGTAAGCAATATTCTATGATATGTCAGTTTACTGATGATAAAACAATCCTGCTATGCAGCTATAAGTGCTTTCTAAAAGAGAAATAATACGACAAACATCAAAGGGTAAGCTGACACTGGTAAACAATCGTCAATTATTTAAAATAATTCTGTGAAAAACTGCAATACCTTATCAGTTTCAAACATGAAATGTGAGAAAATTAATTATTTCAGATCGCCTTCACCTGAAATTGAATTTTGAGCAGTATGTTTCCTGTTTAAAATTAGTCTTTGTGGGAGCTCCTTTCATTCAGTGGTAGTGACTTTATTTTGAACTGACTTGGTAGGAATACAAAGGCTAGTCATCGGTCCTCTGCTTCTCCTGGAGAGTGTGGGTGCGCTCTTTGTTTTCTGGGATTTATAACTATTCTGTCTTGTGCAACCTTACTTGTGCAAGTTATCCTTAAACAGGGACAGACACAGGGCGGAGTTTTTAGTTTGTAGAGAGTCCACCCCATGTGATTCCAGTTCTGCAAAGGTGCTTTATGCATTGTATATTAGTTTTGAATGCAGGGGCACTGTGTGCGTGCCTGAGCAGATGTGCGAGTACATTGTTGAGGTTGGTCCGGATGGAGGCTTGATTCTGCTGTTACTTTCAAGTGAATGATGCCAATGTTTTAAGGCTCTCTTTAAACTCCAAATGAGTAAGCGCTCCTTGTAAAAGTAAGTGTTTCCAGGACTCCCACACTTGGACTGGACATCCCTGGTTTCAATCCTATTCCCTGTACACGGCAGCCATACAGATAATGAGATGTACAGTAACCAAGTACAGTAAATAAGCCTGGAGGTTTGATTCTACACCCCTTCTCCTGCATATAGGACTGCAGCATGAAATGTTACACGCTTGAAATTTTAAGTCCTCAACACTGTGCTATTCCAGACACTAGCTTGCTTGATCAGATATGTGAAATAAAATAAATAAATAAATAAGTAAATAAAAAGAGTAGGTTTATTCAAGAATGACATAACATATTAGCCTTTCGCTCCTTTTTCCCAGGAGAAAATGTGCCTTAATGTAAATATCCTGCTCCTAAATTTCTAAAATATCTCTGGTTTTAATTCTAACACCCTATGAAAAGGAAATAAATGAGAGGTTTATATATACTTCATATATTTTATAAAAATATATTAAATGCACTGTTTTTTTATTCATGATCTTGGTGATTCTATGCACCTGATAGTTTGGCATAACAGTTCATGGGATGATATTAATGCTGTAAACTAGTAAATCGAACTACAACAGGCAACTGCTGCCTTCTAATGCTGCTGCCGTTTGCTCTCTACAGCTCGTAGGAGGTGGGAAAAAGGCCAGGGATTCTGGACAGTGCGTAAAACCCAACACCCACCCCCTCAAAATGCTTTGAGACAGATGATGGAGATATTCAGCTCTTCCTTAACGCTCATCATCCGTGGAGCTAAAACAAGCTGGTGTGTGTGAAGCGTGGCTCCATGGTGGAGTCGTGCCCCCAGGGGCAACCGGGGAACGGCCCTCAAAGGGAAGGGGGTCCGTGTTTGGTTGGCATCAAGTGTAAACTGCATCACAGCTGTGAGGCTTTGGACACACAGGGATGGGAATGGTAACCTAGAGAAAAAAGAAGCTGGGAGGGTAAGCCATGGCCACGGGAAAGAAGTGATTTCCAAAACATATAGCAAGCCCTTTCCCAGTGGTGGGTGGTGATGAGCTCAGCTTGGCTCTGGCCTGGTCATATGAACAGCCAGAGAGCGATAATGGTACTATTTAGAAGATATTTATGCTAATGTTGCCTTCACAGTTAACAAGCTAAATCTGCCAACAACGAGGACTTTTAAATATTTACTACTTTGCTTCTAAGGCAATCATTTCTGACAAGCTAGGAAGTAGCATTAAAGCACTATGGAAAATGGTTTATAATCCCCTTATATTTATCACTCATATTTCTGGGGTCAAAGATGATGTCATTTTTCAATGGTTGCCAGCAGCCATATGCTCTGAAGTTACAAATAGTGCTAACGGAAACCTTCATTCATCAAAAAATCCAGATTTTTTTTGGAAGTGATTTCTCTATGTGATCTTCCAGAATACCATTGTGTCCCTCATAAAATAAATTCTAAATGTTAATCCCTTTAGTCTTGTTAATCGTTGCAGAGCTGTATAGTGCTACTGTTAACTGTCCTCATTTAGGTTTTTTCCAAGCAGCATGACAGGATGCTTTTAAAGGATGCATGGGCCCGATATTTTAACTATGTCAAGGATGTTTTCTTTATAATCATTCATTTCCACTATTTAAAAGGAATGACGACAATAAGAAAAGTATCTGAGTGTAAAACATTAGTAAGATGACCTTGTTCTTTGCAGAAAATATAACAGGTTGTGAGTCAGTGAAGCAGACAAACTTCACTTGGAAAATCTCTGTTCAGCGTAGCACTTGAGCATGCACCTAAGACACTTTGCAGTCAGTACTTAAATTTAAATAAGTGCTCTAGTGTTTATTGAATCTGGTTCATGATACACACCCATGAGTATGTTTGTTTAATGAATAATCTTTTTTAATGCATGTTTTCCTCCTCTGTAGCTCATCAAGCCTTGTTCATTTTGGTTCCACCTATTAAACATTTGTCCTTTTCCCAAATACTCTGTTTCTGGAAGGACAGGGCCTTTTCTCATACTGTGACTTTTTGGTTGTGAGAATTTGGTTTTCATCTCAGCAAAATTTCTGAGAGCTTGCAATGTTAGCTGCCATATTTTCAGTCTTATCATTTTAACTTGCATCCAGTAAAATCTGGCTTTATAGATAAATTAGGTATAAAATAAAGGTGATCCCGAAGCAGAACATAAATTGTAATTATAAACATCATGACTGTTTGCACTACTTTATACACAGTAGGTAAACTGCTGCAAGGTAAAGAGTAATTTGTTTTGGAATTAATAATGCTAATTTTAAACAGGAATAAATTACATCAGTGTATACCATTTTAAATCAGGCTATCAATGCTATATCAGCCTGGGAATATGTATTTCACCGATATGACAATATTTGTAGAGAAATTCTCATTATAGACAAATCCTTAGAGGCTGTCCTAAAAGCGGTAGGCAGCAGACTTGATAAGGACGTGTGTCCCAGTTGCCTTTCTAGTCTTGTGCACTGGAGGGAAGGTCGGTTGTTGGGGTGGGGGCGCCAGTGCTATGTGGGTTGTAGAATCAGGACAGACTTGCAGTATATGACTGTAAACAGGACGTGGCATACGTTCCCTGGTGCTGACCATTGTCTTTCCAGCTCTATCTGACCAGCACGCGGGATTGTGGAGAGGGGGTGAGGGCAGCCACGGTGCCGTTGTGCAAAGGCACTGACCTCCATCAAGGCTGCAGGGAAGTGGGCAAGAAAGAGGCCGGGTGCCTCCGTAGCAGCTGGCCTCAGAGATGCATAGTCAACAGAATAACTAACACCTGCCAGTTGAGGATGCAGATGTGTGCCTGGAGCAGGACATTCTGCAGCTTTTCTTTGTTGCTCCTACGTCCCCCAAAGCCTCTCGAACAGGCAGAACATTGTCCGCTTCCCATATGACTTCAAAAAGGTTGGATTTCCCCTTTTTCTCGCAAAAAGGTTTTTTTTGGTTTTTTGTTTGTTTTTTTTTTTTTTTAATTGGGTTATTATTTCACACCAGATCAAAATATTAATCTTGGTTTTAATCCAGATTTATATAAATTACTTTTATATGCCCTCTAGCCTTCCATTAACATTCCTACATGTTTATGAGAAAGTTATTTGGTTTATAGAATCATAGAATCATTAAGGTTGGAAAAGGCCTCTAAGATCATCAAGTCCAACTGTTAACCCAACACCACCATGCCCACTAAACCATGTCCCTAAGCGCCTCATCTACACGTCTTTTAAATACTTCCAGGGATGGTGACTCTACCACTTCCCTGGGCAGCCTGTATTTGTAAGCTTTCAGGTAGTCTCTGCCAGACTGTAAAAAAATGCAAACATCAAGATGTGTAGTTCTGCTGTAAATGCTAGTGCTACACAGGGAAAGTATCATATTCCTCTGTTAAATTTCAAAAAAACATATAGACGTATAATTGCTTCTCACAAAATAAAATAAAAACTGTGTTTCCAGAAAAACAAATATGGAGTCCAGCTTTCCTGACAGCAATACTACAAAAATAATTTCCTTTTTACTCATAGATATTGCCAAAAGTGCTGATTCTTTTTAGGAGGTAAATATTCATTAATGAAAAGTGAAAAAACAATCTTGAAACATCAGTGTGTCTGTGTGTGATGTATGTCTACATATAATATCTACAATAATATAAACATTATTTTTACACTGCATCTTTACGTAAAATAAAGGAAAACATATTAACAATAATTAAAATGATACATTATCAGGTGTATCATTAGAGTTTATTAGACTAAATTCTGGCATTCTGAGTTCCAACTGAAACACACTTCTTAGGACCAATTCATAAACTTCTCAAAAAACTACTTAGAAGAGAAATGCTTGCAAACAGGTAGTCACTTCTTTGAATCACTCTCTAATAAAGTTTCCTCGCAGTATTTTTACAGTTACTGTATTGCCATGCTTATTCAAGACCAATATTAGTGTTAAGTTCCATCCAATATACATTGGAAAAAAATCCCAATTGTTAACCTTTTTGATCAAACAATAATTGCCATAGATTGTAAATCCTGTATTGCAGCACAGCAGTTTAATGCCAATGTAGTTAAGGTGTTTGTTACTCTTGCCGCTTTATTTATTACTACTTTCAAATATGTGTTGAAAAATAAGAGATATGAGTCATGCAGCCTGACGCTTAACCTATGTCTTTGGGTCTAAAATCATCATAAGTTTAGAATATATAATCCCAAATAAATTCAGCAGTTTGGTGAACAAACATCATTGTGTGGTTTAAAATAAAACCCCACTCTGGAGTGTGTAAAAATCCCACTGCATTGATGTGCGGTGTGAATAAACTCAACTCCTCACTGCAATTCTTGTTTCGTTATTATTAAATGCAACAGAAATTCCTGCTTTTCTGAACTGTGTTAGAAGCCCTTGTACTGAAACGTGACACGGCTATCACTGCAGTAATCTTTCTCACTGTATCCTGGAGCACTCTCTTACCTTTGCACCCTTGGAAGTTGAATTTTCTGAATCACTGGAAGACAATTAACAGTGTTGGTTGCCTGCATGATGGGAGTGGTTCTTCGTATCTTGGGATCAGAAGGACCAGTGTTTTTAGCTTACCCGTCATAGCAGAATCTGGTTCTATGGAATAACCAATTTTTGAACTTGATGAATTCTTTGACCTGATGATAAGTGTTATGGCAGAATATTACCATTTCTGTCCGAAACTGTAGAGCCTTAAAGAAAAGGAGTGACAGGTGTATAACCTGGCAGAAATTGCCATTTCTGTCCGAAACTGTACAGCCAGGAAGAAAGGACTGACAGGTGTATAACCTTGTTATGTGGATTAATCTATACAGGTAGTTCTGGTAAGATAAGTGATTTGCAAACCAATAGCTGAAATTCAGTCAGAGTTCTCTTCTTCTCTCAGGAAATATTAAGTCCTCAGTGAAATAACTAAATAAGGTAAAATAACTGGGGAAAGAGATACAGAATTGTATTTATCGTTTAAACTACAGTACTGAGGATCCAACTTAATGAAAAAAACCCCAACATTAAACCAAACCAAAATATTGAACTTTCTAATTATTAGTAAGTAGGAGGTGAGCTGCAGGAAATACATTGTTTCACATATTCTGGTAATGTTAGTCTTACAGATTTGTCTCAACAATGCATTGTAAGAATATGGTGCAGAAACAAAATGAAAGCTAAAGATATATCAATTTTCAGAAATGAAATAAAATCAGAGCAGAGAGTTAAGGAGAAGAAATGTGTGACAATATTTAAAAAATCATTTTTGCTATTATTAGTATAAATGGAAACATTTTCCCTCACTTTTATGCATCAAGACTGACTAAATATTAAAGAAATAATCTAGGCATGTTTTCTGTAATTCAGGAGAATGATTTGTTAAATTTGTGTTTCTTCTTTGTTTTGTGAAGTGTAAAGCAGCATTACTTGGGATTTGTTTTTGTCAAAGGTGTATACATTTTAACTACTTCAGCTGAGTAGAAAGAACTACTGTTCTTTTGCTAAAAAATACCCCTTGTGGACAATTTTATTTCAGTGCTAGTGCCTTATACAGATTTCAGAGTAAGTCTGTTCCTTACTGACTTTCTTATTTCAACTATATTTTCTTTTATTGAAATCCCTAAATTGTCTATTTATACAAGTAAGGCCATCATTAAACTAAAAGACCTCATCCTGCACTGAGGGAGTTGATCTTCTCTGGAGTCAGGTGTCCTATTGTAGAGAGGGGGAGTCAGCTTAAATTCTTACAAACAACTAACGAATTTGTTCATTCCCAATATACCTCAGTTTCAAATGCCTAGCAGATCTGTAAGTAATGGGAATGAACTGCAAATTTCTGAATTTAAAAAATTAAAAACTAAACTTCGGAAGTGGCAATCCGTGCCATGGATTCAACTTTAATTACTGAATACAGAATATTCGTTCTTGCCCTTTCAAGAGGTGTTACAGTTATTTCTGACTGTGTGTTTTGTACACAAAAAGGGTATATTAATTGTCACAAAAATTTTTTTTTGTTTAAATCCTTAGGAGTTTGAACTCATTGTTTCTCTTCAGTAGAAAAACGAGTTCCAGAAAAACTTCAAAAAAGTTGTTTTTTAATTATGTAAGTAACTTATTCTCTAAACCAAGCATTTAAAAACCGCAAAATGGCATGAAACATGGATATGTTGTAATCCAAAGGGTAAGCTTCAAAATTCTGTAACAACAAAGGAGGAACAACTTTAAAAAATCGTGTCAGTTTTTTAGGTCAAGGTGACATCAAAGCTGTCGCAGAAGCTCAAGTTATGTTGTATGAGTGATTGTTCATTCTTCTGTTCAAAATAGTTTTCTGGCTGGACTTATACTCTTCAGTAACTGTAACAGAAAAGAAATAAAACATAGCTATGAACTATGAATAGTTTCTTTTCCCTTTTTCCCCACTGATCTGTTAGAAAATTAAGCTTCTCAAAATATCTTAAAGATTGTCTCAAAATATTTGTCTACAAACTGATGTGAACAACTTACATTTTGTTAAAGATAAAATTATGTATGAGAGCTTTGAAAATTACATTTTTTTATTTCTGTTTGATTACAGGCAAAAATGGAGTTAGAAATCTGCGGCAGAATCTCAGCAGGACTATAGAACAGTCTTGCCAAATTAGGAAAATATTACTCTATTTTCAAGATACAATTGATCAGTTGTATTTTAGACATCTTCTGTGTCATGGGGTCTTCAGTTTTAATGGGCAAATAAAAGTAAAATCTTCTAAATGAGAAAATCATAGGATGCAGCAGATGAAGTGTGAGATCCATGTTATAACAGTGAAGAATCAAACTGAATTTGAAAATATGGTTGCCATATGTTGACATATGTCTCTGAAAAGCAGGCAAATTAAACTCTTCAATGACCTTCAGGGGGTAGATGGTGGTTCTACACTCTCCAGATAGTCAAACACATGAATAAAACAAGCAGGGCTGAAAATCTATTTCTACATAGGAAGAAAAAAAAAAATGCAATTAATCAATGAAAAGTACTTAGAATCATAGAATCATAGAA
>NW_009221852.1:0-13555 GCF_000690835.1 Fulmarus glacialis
TTAATGATTCTATGATTCTATGAAAAGAAGACAATGGTTAATGGTTAATAAGAAAATAATTTTTTATGGTGGCCAAGATGAATTTGCAAAGGTGTGGCAAAGGGAAAGAACCTTTGGGGGGAAAGTGCTTTTTTTTTTCTTTTGGCTACTCTAAGTATACAATATACTGTATAGTGGATTTTCTATACAGTGGTTGTTACAGCAGAGCTGGCAGTTTACAATACGTTGCAAATGCATACTTAATAAACCAGCAATTCACCAGCTAACGTTCATTTGACAGGTATGATTCTTGTCATAATTAATTCATTGAAATAAATAACTCTGAAAAATGCTGCCTTTTCATGGTGGTTCTGGTTTGTGTCATTTTCTTCATAAGCTGTTTATTATATTTCTCATTATTTCCTTTTAATTCTTTTTAAAGTGCCTGAGAGTAAAAGAGGAGAGGAAATTACTCTTAATTTGCCAGGTTTTTTAGTTGCCAAGTATACACGCTTGTTGCCATGGAGATCAGCGCACAACTCAGATGCCTGACTCACTGCTGGTAAAGGGAGCACCTTAATGGATTATCGGGTGAAAGTTTGACTATATTAAATACGTAAATAAACTACAGGGATTAGAACACATTTATTTTAGGATTCAAGGGAAGTTGCTGATATCCCAACATCGACTCCCAGATTCCAGTAAGTACATGTAAAAGACACACTGCTTTTCATTCTCTGCTCCTGTTTCATGTCATGTTTTCTTAGTACCATAAAAGAACACATACCAATTATAGCCCTTGGAGAAGTGCACTGTAAAACTGAACTGAAAAGCTAATATAAATATGAACTCAAAGCTGCATGTGCTGTGGCACTTAAAGAGCAGGAATTTGGCTTGGAGTGCAAAGCAGAAGTGATTTGAAGTGGTGTAAAAGTATCATTTCTTTTTATGTCTAAAGTGGAAGAATAGATTCCTGCTACCGACTGAGCATCTCGGAGGCAGGATGGGGATTTCTTCCTTGCATCTTTCAGATCCCATAGCTGATTGAGGGCTCCTGGTGCTGATTTTTGCAGTGAGAGAACTGAGGGACTGACAGCAAGGCTCTTTTAAGGTTTTTTAACTGGAAGTGTCCCCTAATTTTTCTGCAATTACGAGCTACTCTCACTTTCTCTCTCCTTACATTGTGGAGATTCTTACTGAGCAGTTCATATACAGACCTGAGAAGGGAAGAAAATCCAGCTGTGCTACTTCTTCCTTCCAGTTAATTGCAGGGGCCAATTACTTGCACCACAAGAAAATATCATAGTGAGAGAGTGGCTCCAGGGATATAATGTTGTCTGTTGTACGAGGGAAAGCTGCGACATTTACACAACTTCTCTCCCACATGCATCTCCTTATATATAAAGAGCTATTATATTTTGCCTTATAGATACTTTACATCACAGAGGCTTAACATAATTTATCTGTGTTACACTTAAACTTGTCTTTTATCTGGGCCTTCTGAGCATATTTTAATCCAATTTCCCTGGGAAGCGTAATGTAGGGAAGGAAGTGATCTCACTTCGTCTTAACTATGAGTAGTGCAGGCTGAGAAAATTTGGATGGCTGGGATGTTCATGAGGGGACTGTAGTCATGACTGTCTTTTGTATACACTAGGAAGGGGAGGGGACTTTCACTATCCTTTCCCACTAGACTATGTGTGCACTGATTTTAAAAGAGAAATCATGTCAGAGCTGTTTTTATTGGGGATTATATTTTCATCTTTTATTGCCAGTAAAATTTCTCCATCTAATCACAATATGAGGTTATATTCCTCATCCTGCTAATTGGCACCATATTCAGAAGTTCTGTCAGTTTGTCCGTATCTTCCCTCCTCAGTTTGTCTCTAACGTGGATGAGTAAGCTGAGTTATGTGCTGTAGTGCTTGGCTGTATCACAGTTCAGTGGTTTTAGCACATCTATTTTCTTTGAATGCAAAAGGTTAATTTCGTTTCAGTGTAGATTGAATCTGGATACTGACCTTTACAACTGGAAAACCAGATAGAATCATAGTTTAATTAACCTCCCAACCAGGATACATATTTGAAACATACTCAAGAAACTATATGTTGTAAGTTCTGCTGGGAGCCATGTAGGAATAGTGGATCATTGATATCTAGAAACATTAGAATTGTCCAGAATTAGACGAAAGGAAAAATTTATTACTGAAGTAATGAAGCATACATCTAAGCTTGGAAAGAACTAAGGTAAACCAAAATTGGAATATTGAAATTACATCTTCATACTTTGTCTTTATTGTGAAATGGGAAGAGCAAAGAAGATAGTGAATTTGTCAGCTTCTCTACTGACATTTTCCCCAACCTGTCCTGTTTTCCAGCTCTCTATGAGAGTGTTCCATGGCCCTTCCAAGTTAAAACACAAGTTCTGTGGAATTAGATTGTGTGCGTGCAACTTTTAAAAGAAACTAAACTATGGAAGCAAGTAAAGAAAAGAAAAAGCAGATTTAATCCCTTTATTTGGTCTTTGCTTGATCACTCAGCATTTGTAATCAGTTAAATGCTTAATAAAAAAAATTAGGATTGACAATTGAATCCTTAATCCTTTCTCTGAGGCTCTTCACTGTAATAATTTTGTCTCTAGTGTCTCAGATTGTGAAAGCCCTGTTTTGCTTGTTTATAGCAATAATTGGCAAGAATACTGTTTCTGTATGAGGGGAAAAATTCAGTTGGAGCTAAAGATGTTTTTTAGATCTAAAAGAGAGTCACCTGAATACCATCTGCATTTTTATAGCTGGTTGAGCCAATGCTTGCTAGAGTTGGGAGGCCTCATTCCCAAAAATCTGAAAGATAACGTGTTGCTGAGGATGTTCTATGAACATCGTATTGCAAAGTGTGGACCACTACCTGAGGTGAATACGCCAAATCTTCAGTGGACCTGGTTGCAGCTGACACCGCATAAGTCACCAGTTAAATACCTGCTTCAGATACAAGTGGCGGAATATTGTTTATTTTCTTATAATAGTAAAACTGTACTTAAAGTCCTTTCCAACATGGACTGCTGGAAATCTGGAAGTGCATTGAAGACCAAAAATCTAGAGCATTTATCACATTGAAGACCTACTGTAGTGAAATGAGAGAAGGTGTGGTATCTGTTTAGAAAATGACAATAGTGATTCATGTGTAATGTTATTTCACATTATGTGTTGTGACTAAGAAAAGCAGAATTCCTTGGTGAGAAAGCACAGAAAAGAATAGAATGGAATCACACATGCTTTGTTGTTGCCTGCAGTAATGGGAAAATATGCAAAGCATAAGGTATTAACTGATATCTAAGACAGTAATTAAAATGTTTCATGAATAAGAGACTAGATAATTTCAATGGTGTTTTTAACAGCTAGAGCCTTTGAAGACAGACACACAAAAATGCATAGAATATTGTGTGCAAATACTCGAGTCAATTACAGTGTCAGGATGTTACTCCCAACACATTAGTCTAAATTCTATGCAGTAATTAACAGATATGAATAAAATAAGTATAGTCTATTCTATATTCTGGTAAGTAGTTATTTATAGCCACTCTGCGGAAGTTTGAATTATTGTCTGTCCTAATTATGCCAAGGACTTTTTTTATTAGGCATGAAGGTCTGACTGGGAGGAATTAACAACTGCCTACAGTGTCTTTGCTTTATAGCTAATCAGATCTCTTGGCAGAGGCAGGTCTTATATTTTGGCTTTATTTTTCTGTTCGCTCGTTTATTACTCACATCTGGAATCAGAAATTGTGCTCTCAACAGTAAAATCTTCCCTTGCCTAAGATAGGATAGCTCTTTCTCTTCTCCAGGACAGTCTCCCCATTATCTGTTTTCCCCATAACTTCCTCCTCCTTTCCCCCTCAGCGTTCCTCTTTCCATCTGAGAGATTTCGGTTATAACACAAAATCTGCTAAGAAGGAGTAATCAGTAAATGGTGTGCTGTACATGTCCCTCTCTCAATACATCTTTGAGACTGAGTATGTAGGTCATGTCTGTCTGGGAATAAAAGACCTGTAGAAGGCTTCTGTCATAAATATGTATGACTTGCTGGCAAAGTCTGCTAAGAAATAGGTGTATACTGTGTTCCACACTTCTTTTTACTTGCATTGTTTTAAGTGGAAAATAGGATTAAACATTAGGGTAGCTTTAAAGAAAAAACAAAAACCCTTTTGTATAATAGTTTCCCTCGATCCCCTGACTGAATAAATGAATATATAGCAATGGGTACATATGTGAGTTCTAAGAATAAGCCCAATTTAATTGTAATTTCTACAGTATCCTTCCTCTAATAAATATACTGAATATTTCATAAGGCAAAGGGAAAAAAAAAAAAAATTGTGTCCTGGATCCTGAACCTTGCTGTCCTGAAATATTCCAGAGGTAACCGAAACAAGGATCTAGTCTTTGTCATGGAAGCTCTTCAAAGGATTGGAGTAAATGGCACATTTCTGGGTTTGTGCAGTAATAAACTGCTGCTAACTTCTTTATGAGCAGACTCAGTAACTTTAGAGATGCAAATCAGACAAAGCTTACCTGTAAACAAAAATGATAATTTCTGTAATAAAGAACTGTGATAGCATGTATGGAAACTTCACAGTAGGAAAGTTTGTATTACCTTGATGGTGGATCCCATCAGTTAGGAATGATGATGATCACTGGATCAAAGTACATAGAAATAAGATTTGAATGAACTTCCGTATTAGTTCTGAAGCAGAGATCAGTGGCTGTGGATACATATTTTAGCTTGAAGCTGTCCTTCCTCCAAATTTTCTACACATTTTAGTGTGAATAAATATATCACTACATGAACTTTCATATAGACCTTGGTTGAGAAGAATTTTTATAAGAATTTTGTCATTCAAGGACTAAAGTTTGTGTTTTGCTTTGATTTTTAAAGATGGAGGAGTTGCAATGTTCAAATTTATGTTGAAAATCACAGACTACATAATAACTAAACGAATGGGTAGATAATTAAATTAAACGATAAGCCCCAAACTGTTTAATTATTCATTAACCTCAGTTAATCTAGCATTAAGATGAATTTTGGGATTTCCAGAAGAGGTAGGAAAGATGCTGATGAATCTGTGGAATCTATGCGCATCTCGGATTCAACTGGCATAAAATTCCTTCGTTATTTTCAGCTCGTGATTTTAGGATTTCAGACCTGCTAAGCCCATAGTGCTTAAGAGTTGTGGGCCTTTGAATCTGGGCTTGCTGGTACAGAATTAAATTATTCAGCTGGTAACATTTCTGATTTTTCAGCTGCATCCAGCAGTGGCAATCACCACAGTTGAACGTAAATTCTCTTAATCCCACTCTTGTCTAATGTCAATATTTTCTGTGAGCTCTACTATTCTGCTTACAAGCACATTTCTGTTACACACATGGAGATCCCTGAGATACAGGTTTGCTGCATATCAGAAACCAGGTGTATACTATTGTTCTTTGTCCAATTCTGTTTCCACTATTTTTTCTTAGTATTATTACTTAGGACTTACGGTCAAGAACTTAATTTTTTATAGTTCTGCTCCTATTCTTGTTGCAGATGGAGATCAGCAGGTTTAGGCTGAATAATGAATCAAATCGGCCAATGAAGGGTGGCACCTGTGCTTTAAAGGATTTGAATTCTTGGATATCCTTTAGGGGACTGGGAAAAAAGCTATTACCTTTCATTTTCCTTTTTACTCGAAGGAGTTAGAGCTCCTGGTTTAAAGGAACACAGAAGACATAAAACTTGTAATCAGATAAAAGGTTGAAAATGGTGATATTTGAATGTAAAGCACATAATCAAGTAATGTTTTATAGTTCTGTTGTAACTGAGGCACTTTGACTTTGTGTATTTAATTAATCTTTTGTCCTTTGATAAATATTGGGCTGTTAGACAAGTAGTTGGCCACCCAGAGTCTTTCATCTCTGGTACTAATTGACTGGAATCCAGCAGGTCACAGTAATTGGCAGACAACAAAGTGACCTCTGAATTCCGGTTTCTGAAACAAGTTAGTTTGTCTTTTCAATTAAAAAATTTGCATATAGTCATACTTAACAAAGAGAAAACTGAATGCATATCATGCTATGAATTAAAAATTGGATGCCATAGTCCACAGACAATTATCTGTGTCTACTTTCTTGTCAAAAATTTCCTATCCGTTAATTCTTACAAATATTTGATGAAATTTGTATACTGAACACCAAGAGTGTTCATACAAGAGAGGATCATTGCAGAGACCGGGTGTTTGGGGAAATCCTGAAGGATGAGGAAAGGATGTCACTCATAAGAGAAAAATAAGGAACATTCAGACTGATAATTGAATTAACATTGATTGGAGATGGTGATGAGACCAAGTCATCCCTTCAGACTTACTGAGTG
This sequence comes from Fulmarus glacialis, assembly GCF_000690835.1. Taxonomy (NCBI): domain Eukaryota; kingdom Metazoa; phylum Chordata; class Aves; order Procellariiformes; family Procellariidae; genus Fulmarus; species Fulmarus glacialis. The sequence continues at coordinate 6,379 of NW_009221852.1, forward strand.
TCTTACAGAAAAGCAAAGTTTCATGACGTACTGGGAGCTTTGGAAAATAAATACAGTGGATATATAAATATAGCTAGGATACTAAAGTTGGCATCAATATATGATGGAATGAAAAAACAGATCTTTATTGGTCAAGGATGGAAATGCTTAAATACATTATCTGTAAATTATAGTAACATGTAAATGATAGTACCATTCGATTTAAGAATGCTGCAGTGAAAGATATTGTGTTGTGTTTCTGCTCATCATAGAAGAGAGACAAAATGATAATTTGATGTTATAGTGAGGAGGATTCTATTTCACTTTCTTGCTCCGTTTGTCAAACCCATTTAAGGAGCATAACACAGTGTGAAAATAGGTGATAAATAAATAGTTGGTTTATTTCATATTTGAAACAGAGATGTACAGTGACATATATGTGTCACACCTATGTGGAAGTAATAAAAAAAAGCTGAACTGACAGTCATGCATTAGCAAAACAGGTTGACAAAGTAAAGCCTGCAGACTGTTTGTTGCATTTGTATTTTATAGAAAAAAAAAAAAAAGAAATTGGTGCCTGTCTTCTTTTTCTATAGCTAAGTAATGCCAAGAAGAAAAGTTATAAAAATAACATTTGCAATTTTCCAAGGTAAGGTTGGAAACAACACCCAAACACAAAATCTCCCATAGCATGTCTCCAGTCATAAATGAATGTAAATCAAGTATTAGTGCAATCATGCAGGTTGTTTATAATTGCTAGGTAATTTAGACATTAGCAACCAAGTACCAGAAGGTGGTTTTGACATGTGGAAATCTATCACAAATTATATTGCTACCTGTTATAACTAAAGTGCTCTGATTAATGTAGTGAGATGGTAGAAATTAAACAGGCTGTAGTTAGACATTGATACAATAATAATGAAAAGCTCTGTATTTTTGCTGAAGAAAAGTATCTTGGCAAATAACAGTGGAAAACAAAAACATTAGTAAGATGTTCGTAGGCCAAGATTTGTTTCTAAATGTGACAAGTAAATCTTCTATAGACACTATGAGTCAGAGAAGTTAGAGCCTTGTATTGAGTGACAATATGTGCACAGTTCTCTGGCAGAAAATGAACAGTAAGGAATTCATGCAATTACTCTCCTTCCCTATAGCTTACTCTTTTGACTTGAAAGAACTAGCTCTTTGAAATGCCTGTGTGCATAGGGAAAATTTTACTTTTTATGTGGTTCCATATTTTGACACAACGGGGAAAACATTTTCCCATGTTTATTTTCCGTTCCCTCTCTTTTTCTTTGTATTTGCCTTTTTCTGTTTTTATTTACTTATTTTGTAATGTTTTCTTCAGTTGTAATTAATATTATCCCTCTGCATTTTTTTCATTTAATTCCACTTGCTTATAGTATTCCATCCATCTTGATCCTACCAAGGTATGTCATTAAAGTACAGACTAGCAGCTTGTTGATTTTTAAATTATAGTCTTCCTCTGCTTTTTCCCTGTGACTTTTTAATAAGAAGGTAATGGCAAGTTTCACTTGTCCAATATCTATCTTTGCAGCTTTTAATTTTTAACTACGTGGTCAGCTTTGGATAAAGACAGGAATCACTTGTATCTTGTTAGAAAAGTGCTACTAGGAACTATCATTTTGGCAGCCTTTTTTCTTTTTCTTCCCTCCCCCCAAGGTATAAACTGAAGAGCAAAGGCAGCTAATTACAGTAGATTTTTCATGCAGTGTTATGCTTGATGCTTGGTGTTCACCAAACAGTTCCTGAGTCGACAAGTACAGATACTATTTTAGATGTGTACTTTTGCATACTGAGAGTGATTTAGAATACCTAATCATAGAGAACAACCCTGGATTAAATGCTTGTGATTTTTCTTAAGGTTAAAGTAAGCAAAAGGGTAAATGAAACCTGGTTAGTTTGAAAAAAAAATCCTGACTTTGTTAGTCAGCTGATTAATTCAATGGGTGAAACTAGGAGTGTATGGAAATTTTACATCTACTTAAAAAATGAAAACAGTCATGTGAAATTATGTTTTGTTAGAGTATGTTAACCTACAGACTGGTTAGGATATTGGTGTCCATAGTTTCTGATGCATAGTGTCATTTGGAAATGAGCTGGGTGATATAACACTGATTTCTTTTTGAAAAGAAGAGCACCATGAACCTCTCTGCCAGTAGGTGCAATCCGCTGTGTTGTCCTAGATTGGAAGAGGCAGAAAGATCCACTGGCACCAGGCTGTTGCCACACACCAGTGTATTGCTTGTTGCCCAAGTCTATCCTGAGCAACAAATACGTTTCGCCTCCTAGTAGAGGTAAGTGGAGAGATTTATCAAAGACGTGATGCATTGTATTGAACAATGCAAAATACTCGTGGTACTTACTCACATTTGTGTCAACAAACCCCCTCAATTCTCTTTGGTATTTTAATAATTTGATGCTTTAGCCATAGAAACATATCGTACTTCAAGTCAGGGTGTTATAGCATCTTGTCTACTTCAGATATACTTTCTGAAGGATGTTCTGTTGCTGAAGGATGTGTAGGCAATTTGTGATTTTTTTTATATGCTGGAACTTCATAAAATAGTGTACACTGGAAACTTCCCCTGTGGTAACTTGTTCAAGTGCTCAGACCTTGAGTCATGTGGGGCTGGGGCTGGATTGTTGCACTGCATTTTATTGACTTGGATGAAGAAGTATGTAATCTGCAGCAGAAAAATATGGAAGATGGTTCTTAGATCAGTTTTAAGATTTGTTCAAGTTCTTTTCTTGCATTCAGTGAGGGAAAGGACGTGATCTCCTTCAGCCTCTGAACTGAATCAGATGGCTCCTCTTGGTCTGCAGATGCAGAAGGAAATTAGAGCCACTTCCAGCCCTCAGTTCCTGGTTATCTTAATTGCAGTAGGAACAAGTTCCCTTTGCTCCTAGAAAGCAGGAGGTACTAATGCGCAAGACCCTTTGGCTGCTGTGTATGGTTTCTTTATTGTAAGACTCTTGCTCACCCTTATATGTTGATCTTCTGAAATCCCTGCCTTTTTTATTTTCAGTTTTGTTTCTTTAACCTCATTCTGATTAGTATTAGGCAGGACCAGAAATAAGTTTCCGATAAAAGCTTCTGGCTAACTTCTTATTTCGTGATCAAAGTGCAGCTATGTGACACACATTGTCTGTTTACTGTTTTGTGTTAAACTTATTTCCAACTTCATGATTGTTTCATTTGTCATTTTGGCAAGGATTTCTAAGAACTTTTCACTTTTGCTAAGTATGGTACAACTAAAGTAAAATCTGGCTCTTTATGTGAGCTATTAAAGGAATTGCACTTGTGTCAGGTGAGTGTTTAGTATGTGCTGTTTTCTGACTGTATTCTATGCATGCCTGTGCTGGGCTTCAAGGTTGATTCAATGCTGGATTTTTTTTTTTAAATGTAGTGGTGTATTTATTCCCATTTTTAAAACAGTTTTGACCTTGTACATCTGTGCAATACAGAGAAAGTAACCAAATGTTGTAACATGGAAGTTGTCCATGTAATTGCAGGTAGAAGCATCGCTGTGAAACCCTTATGTTGTAACAGCACACATGCTGTTGACTCATCTTGGCCAGTGACGGAAATTGCTCTGAGCCTCATTAAGTTGTAATTAGCATTTTCAACTCAAAAGGATGGTGGATCAGATTCTGATATATTTAGCATGCTTATCAGCAACTTACACTAAAAAAAAGCTGCTACACTGAGTCCAGTAAGGCTGACGTGGAGTAAGATACTATAAGATATGAAAGGAACCTAGCCCACTAGAGATACCAGTGCAAGAAGCAGCTGTAAGTAACGCAGTGATGTGTCTGTGCCATGCAGTTGGTGGCATTGTAGATTTCTGTTCAGAGGAAAAAATAGTGAAGAAGAAAATAACTTCCTAAAATGTTTAATTCCAAACCTTATTGCAGTGAAAGTACCAATGTGCAATTTTTATGATCTTATGTGCTGTAAATCTGGCCACAAAGATATCTTAGTTGGAAAATAAGTAACAGGACATATGACAAGTAAAGCACCTGTACATTATTCTTATGTATGGTTACCCAACAGCCCACTCATAGGGAGGTTCCTTGATCATGGCTATGTACTTTTCTACCCACATACATACAAATACAGAAAATATGCAACTTCTAGGGTAATAAAACTAACTTTTCTATGTCACACTGGATTATGTAGCCTGTTTCCACAGATGACAGTCAGAATGGCATGTTTGAAATGCTTCAGCATCCTCAGAAGCTTTGTTTGTGATAATCAGCTGGTTTGTACAGCTGTGATTTACAATATAGACTTTCAGTCTGTTTCAATTTACCTTCTCCACAGGCTTTTTGCCTCGTGACCTTGTAGGTGATTTGACATGAATGCTGAACTTCTTAGTGAACTTAGGCAAGTTATTTGTTTACAAAGAAGGGAGATAAATTTTCTTACATTTTCAAATACAGACTTAACTACCAATAATTTTATATGTGGTGATTTAGTGGTATGATTCATTTATAAAAGGAGTTATATGGCTAACTGTTGAATATTTGAAAGTATGAAAAACTTAGATAAAATATGTAACAGCACATGTTACATGAATAATAGAAGATGACTGTCAATTCATGATGAGCTGCTTTTTCAGTTTTATTTTAGGGCTAAAATCTGCTTTGAGTTCCTTCCAGGACTCAAATTCGCCACATCAAAGCTGTTTAGAAATTGCCAGTTACTCTGAAAGTTGTTAGGATGCTATCACCAGCAACTGATTTCCCTCTGCCCCTCCTTCCTGTAGAGAAAAGGCTGTCCAAGTCCGAACTGGCCAAGAAGCAGGTTGTATGCTCTGTCAGTAGTAACATTGTCATTATCTTGTTGGTATAAACAGTCATAAATAAATACATATATACTGTATTTGTTTTAATAATTTAGACCCCAACATGAGAAACTGTGAAATAGTTATTGAATAATGTAACAATAGCCACACTGTGGGAGACAGTGTTACCCTGGCTCTGGCCATGCCCAGTAGCAGATAACTGGGAAAAGAGTGAATACATTTACATATCTATACATATAAATACATTCATAAGTAGATAGATAGGTAGATGTTATATCAATTTAGATATTTTATTTGTATATATAAAGATGTGATATAGTATATATGAATAATATAAACATATTATACTATATGCTATTATCATTTATATTTTGTTAGTATTTTAATTAAGGGTTGCATCTGCATCACAGTCTTTAATATTCCGAGAGGACTTTTCTTGTGTGAGTTGGCACTTTGAACCCAGCTGTTCTTTGGTATTGAAAACATCCTGGGTTCCACAGTAAAATTATGCATGACACCCAGTAATTACACAGTGTTAATGATGGGCATTGGAGGTTGCGTTTATCAGTTAAAGCAAATGTTGCCTGTTTTGTGTTTTTGTCTTTCCATTTTCATGGTAAGGTATTGAAATAAGTATATCGAGTCCACACATCAATTTTAATAATGTTAATTCCTGCTCTTTAGATTTCCAGCAACTGAGATTGCTAGTTGAGATCATCTACATATCTATAGCTCAGGCGGTAAAGTGAAAGCAGTTTCTGCTCCTATTGAAAATTCCAGAATTGAAAAGGTGCTGAAAGGAGGCTCCTGTGCAGATGCAGTGAGGGGGTGCTAGGTGGAAAGGGACTTGAGGCAGGCAAAACCACTTTTGTTTGGCTTGTGTTGTGCTTACATTTAGGAGACATATATTTTTGTGATATGTTGTGTTATGACTTCTAGAAGAAAATCTGTCGTTACAATCATGTATAGAACTCTAAGCCTGAGGACTGTGTGCAGATGGGTAAAGCAACGTGTTGCACCACTAGCATGCAAAGGTTAGAGCCCACAGAAAAGAAAACAAAGGTGAAATGTTTTGTGCAAAGGAAGTGGGTTGGGTGTATGTGTGTGACAGAAGTTGTTGCTTAAGATTCTCCAGTGAGTTGAGATATTGTGATCAGTTCTTGATGCTACTGTGCTCTCCTCAGAGAGGTGAAGTGCAATCCATTAGCAAGCTGCCTGGGTCAGCCCGAGTGATGCTCAGAGCCGGAGCAGAGTAAGGGGCAGCTAAAGGAAAGAAACCAGACAAGCAGATTAGTTAGTTTAAACTGCGCTTTGCTACCCAGCAAGACTTTAAATCATTAACTGTGTGTATGAAAATTTAGTGCAAGTCAGAAAGCAACCAGATAATCTACCACTTTCTTCCTTAGAATGAGAGCCTGAACGGTTCACAGCAGTATTTTACGAATTTGTTACTACTACCCTGTTTATTCTCTTGCTTTAATAAAAATACTGTTTGTTAGCAATATAAGTCACATTTGCAAGTTGGGAAAAAATGTATCTTTAAGCATGAGAAAGTTTAGTGGGCTTAAATTTTAGCTGGTCACTGCAAAAAAAAAAAATTAGTTCAAGAACCCAGACTTGTGCTGAAATGAGATTTTAGGACGTTGTTTACTGACACAAAAAGAGCTATTTATTTAGCTATTTAGCTAAATAAATTTAGCTATTATTTTATTTTTAATTATTTTAATTCCTTATTACAACCAGAGTTGGTTTCTTGGTATGATATGGTGGGAGAGGTGCATATAACATTCATCCCAAAGCAGTTTCATGAACATGTCATAATCTGAAATTTCGTGGCATTATTTCTCTTCTGTCTTCCTTCCAGAATTTATATTGAAGGTTGAATTGTGTTTTCAATTATATCCTTGTAGATGATCTTGGTAAAACTGAATTCTTAGGAAATTTACAAACACAGACTGATTTTTCTCGATATTCCAGTGGAATAGTTATAGGAACTTGTTTCTGTGCTATTGCAGTTTTGAAGAGATACCTGATGAGTGTTTGCAGGATGTAACACAAGACAGAAGAGATGAGGTATTTGTGGCACAGGATGTTTGGAAAGAAGGAGAGGCATTCCAGTGTGGGTTTTATGGACTGCATAATACAACATACAACCTGAAAAGCTCGTACCTATCGTGGCCAGGAGGAGTCTTGGAAAGACGTGTTTTGCTGTTTTGTTGACTGGAGAAAAAGACAGTTTGAGAATTTTAGCAAGAGATCTCTCTGAATATTTTGTTTTTACTTTGCTCAAGGGCCAGGCCTCTGTATGTGTAAATTTAGAAAACTCAGTCAGGGAGATCAAGAACCCTAGTTATAGACGTTAAGTA